>NC_143035.1:7181250-7337500 GCF_057628025.1 Oncorhynchus mykiss | reverse complement strand
AGGGAGGGCTTTGAAAACATCACAGGGGAAATACATGTTTCACTCAGTCCTCTCTTTAAGTTCCAACACTTTAGGACGACTCTCTAGTTCGCGCCTCCTCTACTCTCTCTTTCTCTCTCCTCCCACTCCTCTCATTACTCCAGCCTGTGATATAGTGGTGCATGAAGCGTAGGAATTCTGTGAACGTGAAATTACTTCAGTGTGTGTGTGTGTGTCTGATTGGGTGCATAGGCGTGCACTTGAAAGAGCACATGTGTTTTCAGAGGTGTGAAGCATGTGCATTGATGTGTGTATGTTACCGTGTAAATCTAACTGCATTTATATCAAAGGGCATTTGAAGAAGTACAAGCAATTTATGTTTGCGTACATGTCTAACTTTCTCCACCTCTCTCCCCCTATTTTCTCCCTTTTTCTCCCCCTCTTTTCTCCACCTCTTTTCTCCATTTTTCTCCACCTCTCTCCCCCTCTTTTCTCCCTTTTTCTTCCCTCTCTCCCCCTCTTTTCTCCCCCTCTCTTCTCCATTTTTCTCCCCCCCTCTTTTCTCCCCCCTCTCCCCCTCTTATCTCCCTTTTCTCCCCCTCTATCCCCCCCTTTTCTCCACCTCTCTCTGCCTATCTTTCAACCTCTTTCTCCCCCTCTCTCTTCCTCCTCTCCCACCCTCTCTCTCCCCCACTCTCTCCACCTCTTTCTCACCAGTGTGGAGCATGACTTCAGACAGCAAGAGGGGAGGTTCCAGCCAGTGATGGAAACTCTAGATGGGGTTTACGATGTCCCCCTCCCCGTCCCCAAACCTCCCACCTCCCACCCCAGCGCCAAGGCCCGTGTCAAGAAGCTACGCAAGAAGTGTTTCTGGTGGCTATAGATACACATCCGTCGCCGGGGGTACAGTCGCCATGGAGAAGTTGCGGGCTGCTGTTACCAAGGGGATTGGACAGGTGTGTGTTGATGGACAATGGCGACTGTTCCTGTGTCTTTGATGTTGCTATAGGAACTATTATGGTAGCTGAGCTACAGAGATGCTACACCTTAGAAACAGTTGGAGTGTGGATAACATGGAGAGCAATAAGTTACCATGGACAACTCTATGAGGTGTGGACCAACTGATAGAGTTCAAGTCTTGGGATCACTGGTTACTGGATTTTGAAGAGATACTAAACTGAGTGACTTTGTCCCTGACCAACAGAGTTACTGTGCTACTGTGCTAGGTTAGTCACATAAGGGACACGGTTTAAGAGTGTCTAGTGGTGACTCAGTTAGGTCAAAGGTCCCAGTGCTTGAACATAGATGAGCACCTATTCACATTCCACGACCTACAGAGTGACCAGTCCATCTACAATCCCTTCAGAGAGTGACAGGCCATGTAACCAATCAACACACGCTTCCACCAGGATTCTCCCGCAATACGCAAAACAAAAAAGTTACTGAGTCATACTCAACACAAACAATATACACACACAGTATAGCACTAAACACACACAAGCACACGCACACGCAGACGCACACACACTACAATTATATCCACTCTACACTATGAGCTTTCATTTTTCCACAGCGCTATTGGCTAAAACACCAGCTCAACCAATAATAATCTCAACCTTTCCTTCCAAGACCACACCCTATTTACTGTTTAACCAATAATCAGCCCCGGTCCCTAACCTGCCACTTCAGTGCTTTTTAATAGATCGCTCTTCCCATCCCCATGTGTGATCTCCCACAATGCTTTTCTCTTCCTTTTCCTCTCGCTGTGTTGTTTACAATAGTTATATTGGGATCCAATAAAAGTGTGTATTTTAAACAGAACAGATCATTTCCTGCTTGAACAGGGGTTCCCTATTCCCATGACGACACACCTAAAGCACTATTGACCACCACCATTCAGGATGAAGCTGTGGCACTATGGAGGAATGGTAAAAGTGGATGGACGGCTATAAGAGGGCTACAACATGCTATTTCAAAGGGTAGAATAAAGGTCACTAAACTGTAAGAAAGTCTACAGACGGAAACAATCAGTAGTTTCCCAAATACTTCCTGTGTTTTAGACCCACCTATAGCTTTTTTTTTTTGGGGGGGGGGGGGGGGGGGGGGGATTGCTCGTCTCCCATTCAAGTAAACACTAAGTAAACAACTCCATCATTTCTAGCCAGAACCCAATTTTAAGCCGTGGCCCAAACTGAATTGGCCACAACCCGCCAGCAGGACACAAATAACAATTTGTGAAACACTAAAAGGACTGAAGAGAAGGATTTAGAAAGCAGTCAGTGTGCGGTGGTACTCTGCGATCGAAAGCAGTGGGGCAATTCTTTTCCATGGAGGGGCCACATTAGAATATATTATCGCCATCGCGGGCCAGAACCATATTACAGGGTTAAACATCATGTGTATGACTGTGTTGACAGATATAGCTACTGTAAATCACATCCAGATATGCTACTTATTTGACTTTTTAACATGTACAGAAATAAACCACTTCCATGTTCTCCTTTTGGTAGGTATTTTCATTATTAATCGTGTAACGAACTACGGGCAGGGAAAAGTACACTGTGCATTCAGCACCACGGACAGAACCCTTGTTAACGGTATGCACAAACACACAAGACAGAGAGAGAGCTCAACATTACATTTAAACTATTCAATCAGTGTGAGGAGTACTGATAGGCACTGACTAGAGAAGTGAAGTCAGGTATAGTTTCTGACATCTCTATGCTCAGGATTGCTGAGAGGTGAGAGTCAGTAAGAGACGATCTGTGCCTTGACTTGTTAAATTCATCACTCAAAATGTCTGTTCGCATACATACAGTAGGTTGACCCAAACAGTACAAACATCTTCGGAGCAGGACTCCTAATCTTTATAAAGTTTTGTTCATGGAGAGATGCATTAGAACCTCGTCAGGGACATTGTTTTGAATAGCTCTCCAATCACTGTATCAGACTGAAGATCGATACGCTCAAGTTGCAGGTCTGTGGGAGCGTTTTCCACATTGAAGGTGAAAGGAGAGGAAACCAACAGCATGTCCTTTTCCAACACTCTGAAATCTTCGAAAACGACGAGACAACTCACTGTTGGAAGCACGCAGCAGCGATGTATACTTCTCCCGCTGGTCATCTGATAGGGAACAGACTAGTAGTGTCGGAAGGTAGGTGAGATTGTTGGCTTCTACTTACCGGTC
This sequence comes from Oncorhynchus mykiss, assembly GCF_057628025.1. NCBI lineage: Eukaryota > Metazoa > Chordata > Actinopteri > Salmoniformes > Salmonidae > Oncorhynchus > Oncorhynchus mykiss. Next base: position 7,334,333 of record NC_143035.1, on the reverse strand, counting down.
AGGAGAAATAATTTTCCCTTTGAAGGCTTTGAGAAGACTGTACATCTGATGTGCAAAAAGGCCCTTCCCTTGTCGTTTGGAATTCAGTTAATTCCTGAGGGCCATGATGTCCACGGTGAAGGCAAAATAAGCCAACCATTCTTTATCTTGCAGTTGAGGGAAATCCACATATTTTCCTTTCATTTGCAAAAACTCAGGTCCCACACCCTTCAGGTCCCACACCCTTCAGGTCCCACACCCTTCAGGTCCCACACCCTTCAAGTCCCACACCCTTCAGGTCCCACACCCTTCAGGTCCCACACCCTTCAGGTCCCACACCCTTCAGGTCCCACACCCTTCAGGTCCCACACCCTTCAGGTCCCACACCCTTCAGGTCCCACACCCTTTTAAGCACCTTCTCCAAACACATTTGTGTGGTAGGGGCGATCTGCATGGCACGACACTGTCTCTTCCAACAGTGAGACAAACTACCTGTGGTTTAAAGATTTTGCTCTTATGAAGTTTACCACTTTAGTGACTGTATCCACAACATGGCTCATTTTCAGAACACATTTACAGAGCACCTCCTGATGAATAATGCAATGCAAGAAAATCATTTTCTGATCTGGGTTCAGCTCAGCTACTTGATCTTGCATCCTTTTCAAAAGGCCAACGTTTTTTCGGGCACCCATCAGTGGTCACATTGGATAACTTTTCCCCCGGGCCGGCCTTTACCCAGGCCTGTTCAAGATTATCTATATGTGCACAACTTACAGTAGGAGGTAGGATTGAGACTTGGGAAGCCAGTATGGGAACCCAAGCCAGCTTGTTTGGAGCAAAACCCTGCATATGTGTAATCTCTCCAGGAGCATGGTGGCCTGGTCACCAGTGGGGCTAACGCTTAGGAGGGTCATTTGGATTACTCACAATCAGGGCATGCTCACGACCCATGGAAATGACCGTACGGTTGATGGTCCTGAGGAGACTGGCCACAATGTCCTGAATATGCTGGAATGTCTCACCCTGAGAAAGAGAAAGAGAAAAGAGAAAAGAGAAAAAGAGAGAGAGAGAGAGAGAGAGAGAGAGAGAGAGAGAGAGAGAGAGAGAGAGAGAGAGAGAGAGAGAGAGAGAGAGAGAGAGAGAGAGAGAGAAAGCAGGGTCATGAATCAGTTGGACCAAAAATACACTTTCCTGGCAGTTTCTTGGATAGAATCATATGCATGCCCTAAACTGCGCTCACTACCATTGTTCATCGGCTCTTTTTTTTTTAGATCTCTGCCAAAGAAAATTCCCCAACCTTCTCCAACGCACTCCGTTTTCTCTCTCTGTGCCTCGCCAAAGTAATTCACTGTCCCCTGATACAAAATGTCCCCAAAGGAACAATAATAAAGTCAGTAACAGCCCCTGTCACCGCACATTTCTGACTGTTACTTATATGTAGGGGTTCCCAAACTTTTTCCCTCAGGCCCGCCCCCCCCTTCCAGCATTGGGAAACATCAAGTGCCCCACCTGCACGCGCCATGTCGATTTCTATGGGCACAAGCACTGTTCATGACACAAACTGTTCACACCCCTCTTGTTGGTGGAGAGAACATGTTGCAGGTTTAAAGCTTATTACCTGCAATTCTACACATTTAGTCATGGGGCTCAGAGAAACATTTAGCAGTTTTAAAGCTTATTACCTGCAATTCTACACATTTAGTCATGGGGCTCAGAGAAACATTTAGCAGTTTTAAAGCTTATTACCTGCAATTCTACACATTTTGTCATGGGGCTCAGAGAAACATTTAGCTGTTTTAAAGCTCATTTTCTTGCAAATCTATACATGTTGCCATGTCTAATGTGTATTCATGTGACATGTGAGTGACTCAAACACTTATGGGCTAACATCAACCTAGCTAAAAACCTGTTAGCTGACATGGGCTAGTTGATCTGGACATTTCTGACAAGTTTTACATATCTCTCTAAGGTCCACAATGACTGACATGACAAGAGGATCCGATGACGCACTACCCAATCACCTTGTGCATTCTACGATTGCAACTTTCAAGAGTAAAAAAAAAAATAAAAATAAAAAAACTTTTAAATAAATGAGACCAACACTTTACATGTTACTTCAAATCAAATCAAATGTTTTATTGGTCACATACACGTGCTGAGCAGCTGTAATTGTGGGTGTAGCGAAATGCTTGCGTTTCTAGCTCCGGCAGTGCAGTAATATCTAACAGTTTCACAACATATACCCAATTCACACAAATCGAAGTAAATTAATATATAAGAATATATAATTAAATGAGTGAGCAATGTCAGAGCGGCATAGACTAAGATACAGTAGAATATAATAGAATACATGTGAGTATGTAAAAAAAATATGTAAGCATTATTAAAGTGACTAGTGTTCCATTAAAGTGGCCAGTGATTTTAAGTCATTGTATATAGGCAGCAGTCTCTAATGTGCTAGTGATGGCTATTTAACAGTCTGATGGCCTTGAGATAGAAGCTGTTTTTCAGTCTCTCGGTCCCTGCTTTGATGCACCTGTACTGACCTCGCCTTCTGGATGATAACGGGGTGAACAGGCAGTGGCTCGGATGATTGTTGTCCTTGATGATCTTGTCCTTCCTGTGACATTGGGTGCTGTAGGTGTCCTGGAGGGCAGGTAGTTCAGGCACCGTCTGCCCCCATGTGATGCATTGGGCAGACTGCACTACCCTCTGGAGAGCCCTGTGGCTGCGAGTGGTGCAGTTGCCATACCAGGCAGTGATACAGCCCGACAGGATACTCTCAATTGTGCATCTGTAAAAGTTTGTGAGGTGGTTTTAGGTGCCAAGCCAAATTTCTACAGTCTCCTAAGGTTGAAGAGGCACTGTTGCGCCTTCTTCACCACACTGTCTGTGTGGGTGGACAATTTCAGTTTGTCAGTGATGTGTACGCTGAGGAACTTTCCACGCCGAGGAAGCTTTCCACCTTCTCCATTGTGGTACGTTGATGTGCATAGGGGGGGTGCTCTCTCTGCTGTTTCCTGAAGTCCACGATCATCTCCTTTGTTTTGTTGACGTTGAGTGAGAGGCTATTTTCCTGGCACCACACTCCCAGAGCCCGTCAGGAGGTCCAGGATCCAGCTGCACAGGGCGGGTTTCAGACCCAGGTCTTCGAGCTTAATGATGAGATTGGATGGTACTATGGTGTTGGATGCTGAGCTATAGTCAATGAACAGCATTCTTACATAGGTATTCCTCTTGTCCAGATGGAATAGGGCAGTGTGCAGTGCGATGGCGATTGCATCGTCTGTGGGTCTATTGGGGAGGTAAGCAAATTGAAATGCGTCTAGGGTGACAGGTAAGCTAGTCGTTTAGTTCAGTTACCTTTGCTTTCTTGGGTACAGGAACAATGGTGGCCCTCTTGAAGCATGTGGGGACAGCAGACTGGGATAGGGAGAGATTGAAAATGTCCGTAAACACACCAGCCAGCTGGTCTGCGCATGCTCTGAGGACGCGGCTGGGGATGACGTCTGGGCCGGCAGCCTTGCGAGGGTTAACACGCTTAAATGTCTTACGTCGGCCACGGAGAAGGAGAACCCACAGTCCTTGGTAGCAATGTGTTATCCTCAAAGCGGGCAAAGAAGGTGTTTAACTTGTCCAGAAGCAAGACATCGGCGTCCGCGACGTGGCTGATTTTCCTTTTGCAGTCCGTGATTGTCTGTCGACCCTGCCACATAAGTCTCGTGTCTGAGTCGTTGAATTGCGACTCCACTTTGTCTCTATACTGACGTTTTGCCTGTTTGATTGCCTTGCAGAGGGAATAACTTCATTGTTTTGTATTCTGCCATATTCCCAGTCACCTTGCCATGATTAAATGCGGTGGTTCGCGCTTTCAGTTTTGCACAAATGCTGCCATCTATCCACGGTTTCTAGTTAGTGTAGGTTTTAATAGTCATTGTGGGTACAACATCTCCTATACACTTCCTGATAAAACTCAGTCACCGTATCAGTATATTCGTCAATATTATTCTCAAAAGCTACCCGGAACATATCCCAGTCCGCGTGATCAAAACAATCTTGAAGCGTGGATTCCGATTGATCAGTATACTCTACTATAAGCCGCCTCCAACTTCGTTGTAAAGAATTTGGCACTACATCCAACTGGCCTCAAAACTGCAGACCACGTGTGTGGGCCCCATGATGGCGGTAGGGTTATCGTATGGGCAGGCATAATCTAAGGACAAACAACACAATTGCATGTTATCAATGGCAATTTGAAGGCAAAGAAATAGCATGATGAGATCCTGAGGCCCATTGTGAGGCCTATTTTTTTAAAGGTATCTTTGACCAACAGATACATATCTAGATTCCCAGTCATTTGAAATCCATAGCTTTCCTCACATGAACTGTAAGTCAGTAAAATCAATGAAATTGTTGCATGTCACATTTATATTTTTGTTCAGTATAGACAGTACCAGTCAAAAGTTTGGACACGCCTACTCATTCAAGGGTTTTTCTTTATTTTTTTTTACAATTTTCTACATTGTAGAATAATCCAAACTATTAAATAACACATATGGAATCATGCAGTAACCAAAAAAGTGTTAAACTAAAAATATATTTCATATTTGAGATTCTTAAAAGTAGCCACCCTTTGCCTTGATGACAGCTTTGCACACTCTTGGCATTCTCTCAACTAGCTTCATGAGGTAGTCAGTCACCTGGAATGCATTTCCATTAACAGGTGTCCCTTGTTAAAAGTTAATTTGTGGAATTTCTGTTTGAGCCAATCAGATGTGTTGTGACAAGGTAGGGGTGGTATACAGAAGATATCCCTATTTGCTAAAAGACCAAGTCCATATTATGGAAAGAACAGCTCAAATAAGCAAAAAGAAACATCAGTCCATCATTACTTTAAGACATGAAGGTCAGTCAATCTGGAAAATTTCAATTATTTTGAAAGTTTCTTCAGGTGCAGTCACAGAAACCATCAAGAGCTATGAGGAAACTGGCTCTCATGAGGACCGCCAGACGAAAGGAAGACTAATAGTTACCTCTGCTGCAGATAATAAGTTCATTAGAGTTAACTGTACCTCAGATTGCAGCCCAAATATATGCTTCACATAGTTCAAGTAACAGACACATCTCAACATCAACTATTCAGAGGAGACCGTGTGAATCAGGCCTTAAAAACGGTTCTACCCAAACTAGTTCTAGCCATATCCACAGTGTGCATGTGCCAAAAGAGAGAGGAAGAATAATTGAATAATTAATGGCAAGGATGTGTGTGTGTGTCATCACAGTGTGTGTGGCCTGTCATGTATATGCATGATTTAAAGGGATTGATTTGGAGCAGGCAGGCATGATTAAATGAAATTAACATTTCTGACTTGAGTCACTGGATACAGTCAAGGTAAACAGAGCGGAGGTAGAGTGTCATCACACACACACACACAGGTTTGATAGAAGCAGCTGTTCCTATAACTGAATGACTAAATCTGATTGCATCGTTTTTGTATCGTCTCTATCCCCCAAACCCACACTCACGTTGACAAGCACACACAGACACCCTCGCCTCAGTAAATCAGAGGCACACAATGCTTCCTCTTCCTCAAACAAACTCTTTCTCACAACCCCTCCTGCAGCATCACACCCAAGCACACTCACGTGCACCCACACACACACACAGTGTGTTATTCCCCAGGACATTCTCATCGGTCTCTCCCCTCTCTAGATCAAAGAAATGTTTGGCGTGACAACTTAATCAGGTACCCTCTAAATCCCCACGGCAATCACTCAGTCTGCAGCGCAGTGAGGAAGCATCTAGAGGAGAGAGATTGAGGAGATGAGAGCGAGAAGAGGGAGAGGAGGGGGATGGAGATGGAACGAGAGAGACAGAGGGGAAATAGGTATGGACAGAGGGAGGGAGGAGGGAAAGAGAGGGGAGAGATGGTGAGAGGAGAAGGAGAGGAGAGAGATGAAAAAATAGAGGGGACGAGAGAGGAGACCGAAGAGAGACTGTGTAAATGAAATGGGAGCACGCAGAACTATGCAAACCCCTGCCGATACCTTCTCTCTCCTCCATCGTTTGTCTTCTCTCCTTGCAAATTGTTTTTTCTCTTTTTCTGTGATGGATCACTCTTCCGCCTTCCGTACTCTTTCTCTCTCTTCCATCTATAAGTATTCAATTCTATCCACCCCATAATCCCTCTCTTCATCTCTCTATGAATTGTGGTTTAATGTATTATTCCCCCCCCCCCTCTTTCTCACTCACAGATCTAATCCCTCATATTTGCTCTTTTTGTCTGTGAGACACCAGGCAGATTGACTTGTCTGTAATCTGAGTGTTGATACACAGGGGTAGGGAGATTTTATATTGGCACGGTTGCGTCTGGGACGGAAAAATAATCACTCCATATGTTGTAAAGCTCTCCCAAGCGCACCAAAGCCAGGACTCGCTAAGACTTAAGGGATTCAACGCAGTAGATTAAACTGCTAGAGGCAGAGAGGCTCTAAACCCGGAACACGGAACCCGGTACCTCTAGGCTACCTCTGTCTGTCTCTGATGTAAAGTCACAATTCACCCTCAAACTCCCTTTAAGTTAATTTGTTTATCTGTCCCTCCATCTCCCTCTCTTTCTTTCTCTCCCTCTCCCTCCTTCTCCCCCACCCCCTCTCACTCTCTCCATATTTTCTCAGGATTCATTAGTGCCAACAAAGTAAATAAAGGGAAAACAGTCATAACTTCCCTTCAAAGGCTCTGTGGGCTGTCAACAAATTGCTTAAGCAATTAACAAGCCGCTGTAGGATATTGAAGATGTGTGTTTGTTTTTCACTTTGTGAGTGGGTGGGTGCGTTGGATAACAGGTTGTACAATGTACGTGTAAGCAGGTGAGCTCAGTGATTGATCTACTAAACACTATGTCACCATGTGCGTGATTGGTAAGTGCCCCAGAATGAAGCTTTCTGATGAATCAGTATCAATCAATCACATTTAAGTTATAACGCCCTTTTACATTTGAGTCATGTGGCAGACACTCTTATCCAGAGCGACTTACGGTTAATGCATTCATCTTAAAATAGCTAGTTGAGACAACCACGTATCACAGCAAACACGTTTTCAGCAAAGTCAGTTAAGTGAGCCGTCTTGAAGTCCGACTGGTTAGGGTCAAGAACATCACTCTGAGAGCGATAGGGAGAAAGTTGGTCATAGACAGCACATTCAAGTGTTTTGGAAAGAAAAGAAAGAAGGGATACTGGTCTGTAGTTGTTGACGTCAGAGGGGGTCGAGGGTTGGTTTCTTGAGGAGGGGAGCAACTCTGGCCAACTTGACGTCAGAGGTGGCACAGCCAGTGATCAGGGATGAGTTGATGTGAGAAGTAAGGAATGGGAGAAGGTCTCCAGAGATGGTCTGGAGAAGGGAGGAAGGGATGGGAGAAGGTCTCCAGAGATGGTCTGGAGAAGGGAGGAAGGGATGGGAGAAGGTCTCCAGAGATGGTCTGGAGAAGGGAGGAAGGGTTGGGAGAAGGTCTCCAGAGATGGTCTGGAGAAGGGAGGAAGGGATGGGAGAAGGTCGCCAGAGATGGTCTGGAGGAGGGAGGAAGGGATGGGAGAAGGTCTCCAGAGATGGTCTGGAGGAGGGAGGAAGGGATGGGAGAAGGTCTCCAGAGATGGTCTGGAGAAGGGAGGAAGGGATGGGAGAAGGTCTCCAGAGATGGTCTGGAGAAGGGAGGAAGGGATGGGAGAAGGTCTCCAGAGATGGTCTGGAGGAGGGAGGAAGGGATGGGAGAAGGTCTCCAGAGATAGTCTGGAGGAGGGGGGAAGGGATGGGGTCGAGTGGGCAGGGCAGGTTGTCACGTCGCTGGAATCACTAGTCGCAGGATTTCATCTGGAGAGAAAGAGGTCAGGCGTAGAATAGTTCTGTGCGAGTGGGACCAATGGACTCAGTATGCTGAGTGAATGAGGAGCGTATGTCTCCAAAGTTGTCCGCAGAAAGGGAGGAGGGGGGGGGGGGGGGGGGGGCTCCCAGGTGGCGCAGTGGCCTAGGGCACTGCTGTGCCACCAGAGACCCTAGGTTCGAGCCCAGGCTCTGTCGCAGCCTGGCTTAGCGTCGTCCGGGTTAGGGAGGGTTTGGCCGGTAGGGAAATCCCTGTCTCATCGCGCACTGGCGACTCCTGTGGCAGGCCACGCGCAGTGTGCGCTAACCAGGTCACCAGGTGCACAGTGTTTCCTCTGACACATTGGTGCGGCTGGTTTCCATGTTGGATGCGCGCTGTGTTAAGAAGCAGTGCAGCTTGGTTGGGTTGTGTTTCGGAGGACGCATGGCTTTCGACCTTCGTCTCTCCCGAGCCCGTACGGGAGTTGTAGCGATGAGACAAGATAGTAACTACTAACAATTGGATACCACGAAATTGGGGAGAAAAGGGGATAAAACGTGGCTCTAGCAGCAGATACAGAGGAAGAGAAGGTAAAGCAGAGAGAGTGAAAGGATGATAGGTCCTGCGGAGGTTAAGTTTTCCTCCATTTTCGCTCAGCTGCCCGCAACCCTGTTCTGTGAGCATGCTGTAAGCTACTCAGCCACGGAGGGGGAGGGGAGGGCTGTGTCGGAACGGGGAAAGTAAGAGTCAAAGGATGCAGAAAGGAGGAGCAACAACTTTCAAAATACATAAATGCAGCATACCCTCTTGAAAACCTGATTGCTGACAGGCAAAACATTGTGGGACTATATCAACAATGGACTAATAAAACAAATACCAAAAGATAGTTTTTAGGTGGAATTTTCCTTTAAGCTCAGACTATATCCAAGCATGGTGCTCTCTGATTGGTCAGTGTATCAGTAAGCTGTGTTCTGATAGGCTGTGTGTGTCTCACCACATTGTCTCTGCTGAGGACCTCCAGGATGTTGTTGAGCAGCTCCACGCTGTTCCTCCGGTCGTCATGAGGCCCCTGACCCATGTCCTTCAGCGTTTCGCTTAGCTCCCGAAGCATCATGGGTAGCAGGATGTCCCGGCACTCTGAGGGACACAACACATGTTCAGGATGGTCAAGTTCCATCCACATGGACAGACGACTCAAGCATGCACACACACACACGCGGGTGGTCAAACAACAGTACACATGCAGTATGCAGGGTGTCTAAAACTGCACAACCACACACAACACTTAAAGTCAATACTCTCCCCTCTCTACTCCCTCGCTACTTTTCCTTAGCCCTCTCTCTCCCTCTCTCTCTCTCTCTCTCTCTCTCTCTCTAGCCGCAGGTAGACTCAGCACATTAAAAGCTCATTTAGGCAGAATCTCGTTAGAGTCATTATTAACAGAGAGTAGGCAAGGCCTGCTGAGACAGACTGGGTCAGACCTAGCACTCAATCACTGCACTGAGAAAGAGAGAGAGGACAGGTGGGAGAGGGATAAGGGAGAGGGAGGAGAGGAGAGGGGAGACAGGGTTAAGAAAGAGGAAGAGGAGGCGAGAGGGGGAGGGAGAAGGGAGAAGGGAGGGGGGAAAGAAAAGGAGCGATGGAGGACACTGCCAAAAGAAAAGAACATAGCTCAGTGATACAGAGAAAGACGGCATAAACCGAGGGAGATAAAATGGAGAAAGAACAACAGAAACTGCTACTGTTTATGTGAAGAGCGAGAGTAAGAGATAAGGCATAGTGTCGAATCTCTTCTTTTGTAAACATCTCCAAGCCAAACTGACCACTTTTCCCCTACACAAGTACTTCGCAAACATATTGGGCTACAATACAACCCAGCTGGCTGGTGATCCATGAAATAGTAAGTAAGTTAGCCTTGTCCAAGCCAGAATGGACCATTGAGCACGAGTATATCTCGTGTTTCTGCAACGTGAGGCAGCTTGATGTACAAGCACAACCTCCTGGACAGGACAGCAGTCTGTCATAGGGACATGAAATAGACTGAGACAACATTTATTAAACACAGGTGAGAGGCAGAGATGGGATGAGGGGGTGAGAAGGAGCTCAAATATTTATTTTTAAAGTGCTGCCAGGTTCTCCAATCACAGTGTTACTGTACCAGCCAAAACCAAAATAACTAAATTACACAGCAAGCCATTTTCAAGGCCAGGCCACTTCAACTGTGTGTGAGTGTGTGAGTGTGTAGTGAGACAAAAAAGGCCCCATATGTATTTCACCTACGACACATATAAAGGGATTGGATGGTGAACAACAGGTCTTGTGAGATACATTGAAATGAGATCAATTGAAATGCTAAACTTTGGCTAGAGGAGACCATTTCTAATCTTCACCCACCAAGTACACACCAGGGTTGTGCTCAATTCAGAATTTTGGAATTAAAACTCAAATTGAATTGGATACACCCCACAGGGTCATTTGAGTTTGAGTGACAGAAAGTGGAATTTAACGCAGTGCAATTAAAATCATTTCCACACAGAACATGAGAGTTTCATTGAATCTGACAGGTCAGAATGCAGCATATCTGTCACGTCCTGATCTGTTTCACCTGTCTTTGTGCTTGTCTCCACCCCCCCACCAGGTATCTCCTATCTTCACCCATTATGACTGGAACGAATTGCAAAAATTGCTGAAGTCGGAGACTTATATCTCCCTCACTAACTTTAAACATCAGCTTTCTGAGCAGCTAATGGATCGCTGTAGCTGTACACAGCCCATCTGTAAATAGCCCATCCAATCTACTTACCTCATGCCCATATTGTTTTTATTTACTTTTTTGCTCTTTTGCACACCAGTATTTCTATTTGCACATCATCATCTGCACATCTATCACTCCAGTGTTAATTTGCTAAATTGTAATTACTTCGCTACTATGGCCTATTTATTGCCTTACCTCCTCACGCCATTAGCACACACTGTATATAGACTTTTTCTATTGTGTTATTGACTGTACGTTTGTTTATTCCATGTGTAACTCTGTGTTGTTGTTTGTGTCGCACTGATTTGCTTTATCTTGGCCAGGTCGCAGTTGTAAATGAGAACTTGTTCTCAACTGGCCTACCTGGTTAAATAGAGGTGAAATAAAATCAATAAAAAATGATTCCCTGTGCATTTATAACTGTGTTTTCTGTTTGTCTGTTCGTCTTGTCCCATCAAGTCCTACCAGCGTGTTTCCGTGTTTCCTGTGCTCTAATTTTAGTTGTTCCTAGTCTTCCCAGTTCTGACCTTTCTGCCTGTCCTGACCCTGCCTGCCGTTCTGTACCTGCCTGACTCTGATTTGGATTACGACCCACCTTTCGCCTGCCCATTTTACTGTAATAAACTCTGAGACGAGTACTATCCGCCTCCTGTGTCTGCATCTGATTCTTAGCCTGAGCCGTGATAGTACGAACTGGCCCTGACTGACCCAGCAGACCCGGACCAGCTCCACAACACTGTGTCTCCTCCCAAGGAGCCTCCATTGGAAGACACAAGGAGTTACTTCAAAACCTTAAGGAAGGACTCCAGGACTTGGCAGAATGCCACAACTGCATTTTCATTGCATTGCATTGCATTGCTGAAGCAATTCCGTGGATATTCTACTAGACACCAAGCCTCTACAGTAACCCCCCAGACTCTCAATAACCCCGATATCAGCCTCTACGGTAACCCCCAGACTCTCAGTAACCCCGCTACCAGTGGCACTTCTCCCCCGCCTATCCCGGCTACACTGGAGATCCAGAAACATGCTAAGTGTTTCTCTACCAGTGCTCCCCCATCTCCGAGCTACAGCTCTCGTCGTTTCCCTCGGATCACTCGAAGATAGCGTTTCTTATAATGCTGATGTCCAGGAGGGCTCTCGCCTGGGTGACAGCGGTGTGGGAGCAACAATCCACCGTTTGCCTCACTCTGGAGGAGTTCGTGGCGGAGGTTAGGAAGGTGTTTGATTCTCCATTGTCCGGGAGAAAGGCTGCACGGAAGCTACCATAGTGTGGCAGACTGCGCGATAGGGAGTGTTCATTCATCTGCCTCTCCCGCCTCTCCCGCTCTTCTTTGTAGAGAAGAAGGACAAAGCCCTGAGCCTGTGTATCGACTACCGGGGCCTTAAAGACATCACAGTTAAAAAACGCTACCCTCTACCACTCATCTCCTCGGCTTTCGAAACTCTTCAGGGTGTGACCATCTTCTCAAAGATGGACCTTCGGAACACATACCATCTGGTTTGGATACGGGAAGGAGACAAGTGGAAGACAGCCTTTAACATCGCTAGTAGGCACTATGAGTACTTGGTTATGCCATTTGGACTGACAAACACTCCTGCTGTGTTCCAGGCCCTGGTCAACGATGTGCTCTGGGACATGCTGTACCGGTTCGTGCTTGTCTACCTCGACGACATCCTTGTCTTCCCGTTCAACTCAAGAGCACGTCCTCCACATCTAACAGGTCCTTCAGCGTCTCCTGGAGAACCAGACTTTCGTTAAAGCGGAGAAGTGTGAATTCCATCGCTCCACCATCTTCTTCCTAGGATACGTCATCTGTGCAGGACAAGGTGAGAGCAGTGGTGGATTGGCCTCAACCCACATCCAGAGTGCAGGGATTCCTGGGATTTGCTCATTTCTACCGCCGCTTAATCCAGGGTTACAGCACCCTTGCTTCCACCCTCTCAGCACTCACCTCTCCCAAGGTTCCGTTCACATGGTCTCCAGCAGCTGACCAGGTGTTCTCGAACGTCAAACATCGATTCACTACAGCCCCCATCTTAATCCATCTGGACCCATCCCATCAGTTTGTGGTGGAGGTCGATGCCTCGGATGTCGGAGTGGGGGCCATCCTGTCCCAGTGTTCTGCCCAGGACCAAAAGCTGCACCCCTGCGATTGTCTTTCCCATCGTCTTACCCCTGCTGAGAGGAACTGTGATGTGGGTAATCGAGAACTATGCCTCCGTCAAGAGGGCATTGGAGAAGTGGAGGCACTGGTTGGAAGGAGGGGAACACCCAGTCTTAGTGTAGACTGACCATAAGAACCTGGAATATCTCCACACCGTCAAGTGCCTCAGCTCTATTCAGGGCCCAACGTGGTCCAAAAATGTGAAGCCTGATGCACTCTCAAATTTGAATAGCCCTGCTGTTACCCCATCTGACCCCGAGACCATCCTCCCTACCTCCTGTCTGGAGGCTGCACTCATCTGGGGTATAGATAGCCTGGTCGGTAAGGCTAACCGGATGTTTTTCCCGGACTCTTCTTGTTCCCCGGTCCTGGAATGGGCACATTCCTCGAGACTGACCTGCCCCCAAGGCTCCCGTCGGACCCTGGCTTTCATTTGATGATACTTTTGGTGACCTTCCATGGTTCCTGATGTCTCCTCATTTATCGCCACCTGCACTGTGTGTGCACAAAATAAGCTCTGGCTGGTCTTCTTCATCCACTCCCTCTTCCTCACCGCCCCTGGTCCCACATATCCTTGGACTTTGTTACTGGTCTTCCTCTGTCAGATGGCAACACCATTGTCCTGACGTTGGTGGATAGGTTTTCATTTTATTCTCCTTCCCAAGTTACCCTCAGCCAAGGAGACAGCTCAGCCCGTGGTGCAGGACGTCTTCCGGATCCATGGATCCATGGTCCTCAGTTCTCGTTCTGTAAGGCGTTCTGCACCCTCATTGGGTTGTTGGCCAGCCTGTCCTCTGGTTTTCACCCCCAATCTAACGGCCAATCTCACAACCTGGAGGCGGCTCTTCGTTGCCTCGTCTCCGCCAACCCCACCACCTGGAGCCAGCAACTTGTGTGGGTGGAATATGCCCGTAACACTCTTCCCTGCTCAGCCACTGGTCTCTCGCCCTTCGAGTGTTCCTTGGGATATCAGCCCCTTCTCTTCCTTGAGCAAGAAGTCAGCATACCCTATGCCCAGATGTTCGTCTGCTTCTATCGCCATACCTGGAAGAGAGCCCGGGCTGCTCTTCTGAAGACCACATCCAGTAAGTGGAATGGCTTCAAACACATGGAATCGAGCTGCCCTCCCCAATTAAGTTGCCACCGACCTCCTGTGGTATATTTGTATAGACTATGCGTAATATAGTATATAATAGGCATTTGAATTTCACTGAATTGAATTATATTTCCTTTCATTCAAATTTGATTTGCAATTCTGTATCCTGTCTACTACTTCAATTCAGCAATTCAATTCAAATTCAAGAATTGAATTGGAATTTGAGGCATTATCTATTCAATTAGACACACAGACAGTTAGACACACAGACATGTACACATAGCCTGAAGTACTAATCTTTATTCAGTTCTAAAACTGGTGTTTACTCTGTTAGTCTCTGTTTTTGTGTATTCGTGTGTGTGTGTGCGCGCATACACGATGTGCGTGTGGGTAGTGTTTGTGTATGTCTAATTAAGTAGAAATGGACAGCCATCTCTAGCTGGCGGGCAGTGGTGGTAACAGCCATGATAAATCAGCAGCCAGCTGAAAAGCTCCTTTCCATTTTTCATTTCACGCCACCGAGTCACAGCCAACACAATAAACTATCTAGCATGGTAATAAGGTGCCATTTCAATTACCATTTCTTCCTCCCCTACCCTCCCCTCCCCTCCTCTCTCTCTATGGTTAGTTGTCATCCCTGGCTCAAAGTCAGATTGAGAAGGGGAGAATGAGATGGTAATAGGGGAGACCAACCCTGGAACAAACCGTTAAATGTACAGGGTCGGAGAGGACTGGTGATAGGCCAACTCACTCTGACTGTGTCCTTCTGTCTGTCTGGTTTGTTGGACTGATAAGTGGATAGACAGAGAGTTCTGGATTAAGTGACTGATTTATTTGTCATTATGCCGTGTCTGTCCTCTTCCTCAAACCCCACCCACAGACTGTACGATTTTAGCCATTTTATGCCATGAGTTTGCCATCCCAAACAAATTCGTAGGTTTTGTCTCGTTCAGTGTGACAGGGTATACATCTGCTGATTAAGTAACACTACGTGGCGGGCCGTAGGTTCCGACAAAGTTCTGTCAGTGTCAGAATAGTCTTAACTTTATCGTGTAGTGTGGCTGGTGTTACAAGCAGATCCCAGTGACTGACCAATAGTCAGAATAATATCTTTAAAACATTCACATGCCGTGCAAGAAGCAAGATTTTTGAGGGAAGCTTATTCTGATTCTGAGTTGGGACATATACAGTTTGTTTGTGAAGACTGTGCACACTTCCAGTGTTTGCGAACTCACTTCCCTAGTGCATAAGCATAGAGAGAGACTTGCGCTGCTTGTGCTGGCACATTTCCCAGAATGACAAAACTCTATTCTTACTTCAACCACCCCCCCCCCCCCCCCCCCACACACACACACACACACACACACACTCCCAAATTCATCACCCAACCGTTTCCATAGTAACTAATCATTGCATTTGGGATGGGTTCAGAGCTGTGATCAAATATGATTTGGGCAGATCAGGTAGAACCCCACAGTATATGCTGTTAGTTCTATCTGTTTTTGTTTGGGGGTGCTCATATGCATTACTCATGTATAGAATCAAAATACACATACTGTAGGTATGGTCTCATACCAACATGGGCATTCAAACACACACACACACACACACACACACACACACACACACACACACATCAGGCATGACTACCATACTTATTATAATAATGTGGTAGATATTATTGTGGTTACTTTCATAAGAGAAAGCCCTGCAGGGACAGGGCTTGTTTATGATAAATATCTTTGATTAATATCTGATGAATATCTCTGACTGACTTCTAATCTGCCTTTTTCACAGATGAATCTGTTGCTGGGGACATCAAGGACTGAACCAGTACACCTGCCACCCACCCACACACACCCACACCCACACCCACACACAAACACACACACAAACACACACACAAACACACCACTCCAGATTCAGCATAAAGGTTATACAAATTTTCTATGGAACAGATGGGTGAATATGTGCCAATCACATATCTGTAATGTTGTTTACTATGCTGAATATATGGAATGCTGAGTTCACTCTGCTATGACTACCTACCAATAGCAGTACAGAATACTATATAGCACGCATGTACACTGAGTGTTCAAAACATTAAGAACACCTGCTCTTTAGACATAGACATAGACTGGCCAGGTGAAAGCTTTGACCCTTATTGATGTCACTTGTTAAATCCACTTCAAATCAGTGTAGATGAAGGGGAGGAGACAGGTTAAAGGATTTTTAAACCTTGAGACAACTGAGACATGGATTGTGTATGTATGCCATTCAGAGGGTCAATGGGCAAGAGAAAAGATTGAAGTGCCTTTGAACTGGGTATGGTCGAAGGCAGTGTTGTAGTACTCGAGACCAGTCTTGGTCTCGAGTCTGGTCTCTGGACCACATGAGTGTCTCGGTCTTGTCTCAGTGTCAGATACATGTTTACTCGGTCTTGACTAGCGGGGTAAAAACCTAAATTATTAGCTCCCATTCAGTCAGAGTATAAAACTGCTTTTCCAGGCCAAATATCCACACTCCTTTCATGACACATTAACATCTGACTGCCTATCGAAACCTGGACTTCCTACTTTACTCCTAACATTACTGTCCTTTACTTTAGTTGAAAAATATCCTCAAACTTTGTCAGAACTTCATTAATTCACTGGTAGGGAATAGTTGGGGAACAAGCACTAACTATTAGTAAGGGGACACTGGGGACCGAAAGTATGTGGACACCTGCTTGTCGAACATCTTATTGCAAAATCATGGGCATTAAAATGGAGTTGGTACCCCCTTTGCTGCCATAACAGCCTCCTCTCTTCTGGGAAGGCTTTGCTGCAGGAACTTGCTTCCATTCAGCCACAAGAGCATTAGTGAAGTTGGTCACTGATGTTGGGCGATTAGGCCTGGCTCACAGTCGGTGTTCCAATTCATCACAAAAAGGTGTTAGATGGGGTTGAGGTCAGGGATATGTGCAAACCATTTCTGGTTTAACAAACCATTTCTGTATGGACCTTGCTTTATGCATGGGGGAATTGTCATGCTGAAACAGGAAAGGGCCTTCCCCAAACTGTTGCCACAAAGTTGGAAGCACAGAATCGTCTACAATATCATAGTATGCTGTAGCGTAACATTTATTTTCACTGGAACTAAGGGGCTTAGCCCAAACCATAAAAAAACGCCCCAGACCATTATTCATTCTCCACCAAACTTTAGTGATGAATCACGTTTCACCATCTCGAAGTCTGATGGACGAATCTGGGTTTGGCTAATGCCAGGAGAACGCTATCTGCCCCAATGCATTGTGCCAGATAGCGTTCTCCTGGCATTAGCCAAACCCAGATTCGTCCATCAGACTTCGAGATGGTGAAATGTGATTCATCACTCAAGAGAAAGCATTTCACCTTTATTTAACCAGGTAGGCAAGTTGAGACCAAGTTCTCATTTACAATTGCGACCTGGCCAAGATAAAGCAAAGCAGTTTGACACATACAACGACACAGAGTTACACATGGAGTAAAACAAACATACAGTCAATAATACAGTATAAACAAGTCTATATACGATATGAGCAAATGAGGTGAGATGGCCATGGTGAGATGGCCAAAGGCAAAAAGGCCATGGTGGCAAAGTAAATACAATATAATGGCGGCAAGCTTTACACCACTCCAGCTGACGCTTGGCATTGCGCATGGTGATATTAGGCCTGTGTGCGGCTGCTCGGCCATGGAATCCGATTTAATGAAGCTTTCGATGAACAGTTCTTGTGCTGACACGTGATAGATATCATTGTATGTGTGACGCACACAAAATGTATGGTCACATTTGTGTTTATGTATTGTTTATTTGTAATGGGCAAGAATACTTTTACTGAAATCTCAGTCCTCCAAAGTTTCACCATTGCAGTGTATTTAGAATACTGTTGGCCAATAGGGGACAGTTAGATGTGTTTGCTTCACACTGGGACTATATGCGATCCTTCACCTGTGTGTCCTCATACAGTGGCTTGCAGAAGAACTCACCCCCCTGGGCATTTTTCCGATTTTGTTGCCTTACAACCTGGAATTAACATTGATTTTTGGGGGGTTTGTTTCATTTGATTTACACAACATGCCTACCAATTTGAAGGTGCAAAATATTTTTTATCGTGAAAAATAAGAAATAAGACAAAAGAACAGAAAACGTGAGCTTGCATAACTATCCCCCCCCTCCCCCAAAGTCAATACTTTGTAGAGACACCTTTTGCAGCAATTACAGATGCAAGAGTCTTGGGGTATGTCTCTATAAGCTTGGCACGTGTAGCCACTGGGATTTTTTCTCATTCTTCAAGGCAAAACTGCTCCAGCTCCTTCAAGTTGGATGAGTTCCGCTGGTGTACAGCAATCGTTAAGTCATTCCACAGATTCTCAATTGGATTGAGGTCTAGGCTTCGACTAGGCTATTCCAAGACAATTAAATGTTTCCCCTTAAACCACTCGTGTTGCTTTAGCATTATGCTTAGGGTCATCGTCCTGCTGGAAGGTGAACCTCCGTCCCAGTCTCAAATCTCTGGAAGACTGAAACATGTTTCCCTCAAGAATTTCCCTGTTTTTAGCGCCAGCATTCCTTCAATTCTAACCAATTGACAGTCCCTGCCGATGAAAACCCTGGTCTGTGAGTTTTGGAGGGTGGCCCTCTCTTGGCAGTTTTGTGGTGCCATATTCTTTCCATTTTTTAATAATGGATGCTCTGTGGAATGTTCAAAGTTTCTGATATTTTTTTATAACACAACCCTGATCTGTACTTCTCCACAACTTTGTC
Organism: Oncorhynchus mykiss; assembly: GCF_057628025.1. Classification (NCBI taxonomy): domain Eukaryota; kingdom Metazoa; phylum Chordata; class Actinopteri; order Salmoniformes; family Salmonidae; genus Oncorhynchus; species Oncorhynchus mykiss. The sequence continues at coordinate 7,315,691 of NC_143035.1, read as the reverse complement.
CCTGACCTGTTTGGAGAGCTCCTTGGTCTTCATGGTGCCGCTTGCTTAATGGTGTTGCAGACTCTGGGGCCTTTCAGGACAGGTGTATATATACTGAGATCATATGACAGATCATGTGACAGGTGGACTTTATTTAACTTATTGTGTGACTTCTGAAGGTAATTGGTTGCACCATATCTTATTTAGGGGCTTCATAGCACAGGGGGGTGAATACATAAACACGCACAACTTTTCCATTTTATTTTTATTTTATTTTTTGAAACAAGTACTTTTTTTATTTTCACTTCACCAATTTTGACTATTTTGTGTATGTCCACTACATGAAATCCAAGTAAAATCGGAAAAACGCCAAGGAATAGGAAAAACGCCAAGGGGGATGAATACTTTTGCAAGTATTCACATAGTTTTGTAACTTGCCTGTTGAAGTGATTGTAAAGGTTTGAAACAATAACAGTAATTGTAAAACTTCATACTAGACAGAAAACGAATGTCGAGTGTAAGATTTAAAAAAAAAACGAATTGAAAAAGAGACTCCTGACAATATCCTAAGGGTTTAGAGAATTTAATGTTGTAACTGTGATGTTTAAGAACTTTGTAATTGTTGTACTGTAAATGTTAGAAAAGCTGCTAGCTATTGGCTAGCTCCGGTTAGCTTTTGGCTAGCTCCGGTTAGCTGTTTACTAGCTCCGGTCAGTTGGTTGCTAGCTTCGGTTAGCTCTATGCTAGCTTGTTCAGTCGTTTTCCAAGAATTAGCATTACACTGTGTGAATTTATTTTGAGCATGGGTATAAAGTAACTTCTAATGAGTTATACCAGCCTAACCTCTTGAAGCTAGGGGGCACTATTTTTATTTTTGGAAAAATAACGTTACCAAAGTAAACAGCCTATTTCTCAGGACCAGATGCTAGAATATGCATATAATTGACAGCTTAGGATAGAAAACACTCTAAAGTTTCCAAAACTGTAAAAATATTGTCTGTGAGTATAACAGAACTGATATTTCAGGCGAAAGCCTGAGAAAAATCCAATCAGGAAGTGACTTTTATTTTGAAACCGCTGTGTTCCTATGCATCCCTATTGACCATTGAAAGGGATATCAACCAGATTCCTTTTTCTATGGCTTCCCTAAGGTGTCTACAGCCTTTAGACGTAGTTTCAGTTGATTATAAAAAACGTTTGCCATGTTTCTGTCGACATTATGGATATAATTTGGAATTTATATCTGCATTGTCGTGACCGCTATTTCCGGAGGATTACTGGGCATAACGCACCAAACTAACGGAGGTATTTGGATATAAAAAAAGGAACATTTGCTGTCTAACTGGGAGTCTCGTGAGTGAAAACATCCAAAGATGTAAACGGTTAATTTGATTGCTTTTCTGATTTTCGTGACCAAGCTTCCTGATGCTAAGTGGAAATAATGCTATGCTAGGCTATCGATAAACTTACACAAACGCTTGTATTACTTTCGCAGTCAAGCATAATTTCAAAATCTGAGACAACAGGGTGATTAACAAAAGGCTAAGCTGTGTTTCAAAATATTTCACTTGTGATTTCATGAATATGAATATTTTCTAGTCATATTTTTTGACTGTTGCGCTATGCTATTCAGCGGTTGCTTATAACAATTCTCCCGGAGCTGGGAGGGGTAGTTCTAAGAGGTTTTAAAGGCTTTCATGTTTTAGAATGTCTTATGGGGCTATAGTGGGCAACAGTGAACTACATTATTATAACCTAAACAGGTTAATTTTTTATGACCTAAACATGTCTCTTTTTACGCTTCTGCTACTCTCTGTTCATCATATATGCACAGTCACTTTAACGATTCCTACATGTACATACTACCTCAATAAGCCTGACTAACAGGTGTCTGTATATAGCCTTGCTACTCTTTTTTCAAATGTCTTTCTACTGTTGTTTTATTTCTTTACTTACCTACACACACACACACACACCTTTTTTTGGCACCATTGGTTAGAGCCTGTAAGTAAGCATTTCACTGTAAGGTTTACACCTGTTGTATTCGGCGCACATGACATATAAACCTTGATTTGATTTGATTTGAATTCAAATTAAGAGTAAATGTGTTAGGGGCATAAATGTAAAGAATTTTAGGATATGAATTGGATTGGAATATAATATTTGTTATGTGTAAATTGATGTATTTTTGATATGTTTATGAAATAATAATGTCAGGGATTTACGAGACAAATGATTAAATACCCTTAAAAAAATAAAACGAAAAGACAGAAAAAGACGATTTGCACTGTTGAATAAAATAATGGAGAACCTTTGAAAGAGAAGCCACGTTCTCCTGTTTCATCATTTATCCTGAGTTACAGGAACTATTATCTGCTGCACCAGTCCCAAAACTGGGACCTGCAACATATCCAGATGGCATTTTAATTTATTTATCTGTACCAGAACATTCTCTGTAATTTATTTTACTACTGTATAAGGATTCAAAGTCAGTTGGGAGAAAAAGGAAAATGGGCATTATTTCAGTTAATAAATAAGATTGAATCTGATGTTCAAAGATGGAGATCTCTCCCTATTTCTCAAAATGAACATGTTACGATGGTTCATTTATTTAATTCCAGGCCATGCCAGTTTCAATTCTATCTAACTTTTTTAAATATAATAAATGGCCTGCTCTCAAACTTCGTTTGTAGTTTAAAGACCTCAAGAGTCAAATGGACGGTTTTACACTTACCCTGTAAAGCTGAAGGTCTTGGACTACCTCAAATGTACATGGAGGGGAATCGAAGCCATGAATGTAATAACTTATGATCTAAAATACTACTTCGGGTCCAAGTCGTTGAAGAGAAAAAAAAAAGCTGACAATCCAATGATTCTCAATTCCATTCGTATTTGGGAAAATGTACATCCATTCATGAGGTGGAAATAACCAATATCGCTAAGTACCCCTATTTGGAATAACCCCACCTTACCTCAAGTGCTCAATGAAAACACCTTTAAGTCCTGGTTCCAACGTGGAATAATACATTTTGAACACGTGTACTATGACGGACCTCTGCTGTCATTCAATCAATTACAAGGAAGATTTGGATTATCCAAGGCCGATTTCTTTACGTTCTTACAACTCAGAAGTCTCTTCCACAGAATCTGGATGAACCGAAGGTATCTAGCATAGGAAAAAATACTGAAAGAAGCTGCTACGCCAAAGATGTTAATTGACAAATTATATAAAGTGTTGACTGAAACTCTGCCTGATGGTTCAGAACTTATAAGGAAGAAATTCAAGAGAACCACTGGTCACGGACATGTGAAAAGGTCATACCTGCTCCTGCAAAATAAGACATAAACTACTGCAATTTGAAATAATGCCCATTTTCCAACCAGAAAAGTCACATCTCTGCGGGAGTTACAAAAAGCACAATGGAACCCTATGCTGTGGTCCTGTGATAAACTGATGCCATTCTGGGATCATGTATGCGCTATCATGTCATTGGGTGTGTCAATTTATATCCATCCATCTCCACGATTTTGTCTGTTGGGAAATTTAAATATTGGGGCTACATTTCTTTTTGTATATACAGTATATATATATTATTTCACCTTTATTTAACTAGGCAAGTCAGTTAAAGAACAAATTCTTATTTGCAATGACGGCCTGCCAAAAGGCAAAAGGCCTCCTGCTGGGACGTTCCAGTTGCTAGCTGCAGCAAACTGAAAATATGAGCGACCCAGGGATGTGTGTGCTTTGGGGAACTTTAACAGAATGTGACTGGCAGAACTGGTGTTATATGTGGAGGATTAGGGCTGCAGTAGATATCTCAGATAGGGGTGTGTGAGGCCTACGAGGGTTTCATAAACAAGCATCAACCAGTGGGTCTTGCGATGGGTATACAGAGATGACCAGTTTACAGAGATGACCAGAGTTACATAGATTGCAGTGATGTGTCCTATAAGGAGCATTGAAAAGTTTGGTAATGTAGGTATAATTGCTGCAAAACAATGTATAGCCAACAATTGGAATGGCTCATATTTACCCTCGATAACACACTGGAGGACTGAACTATCTAGCTACATACCGTTGGCTTTTGTATACCGTAATATTGAAAGTCTTAAATAGCCGCCTGTGCCTTTTAATAGCCAAGCAACGGCACACATTTCAGCAAATAAACGGCTGTTTAAAATAAACATCCAGTCTAAATTAATTGTTTACAAGGTTACCATGACTTATTTATGAGGTTTAATGTTTAATATGTTACACTAAATAATTCAGTAAAGACTCAAAAGAATGATGGCAATCATCCGTTTTTATCGCCTGTAAGAAAATGCTAGCCATTGACTGCTAACAGCTGAGACCTGCTAGCTAACTGGCAAGCACAAAAAACAGTCAACAACTTCGGGAGGACAGACCCCAAGAAATCGTCCGATCCCCCTCTAGTGGCAAAAGTAAGAATTGCCGGAAATGCGCAGTCAAAGAGGACTCCTGATATCTCCAAGACTGACACGTAGAATTTTTTGTATCTTATCTGTTGTTGTCTAGTACTGTATTTTTACTAGATAGGGCCGTCTACTTTAAGTGCCGCCTGTCTTCCCAGTAGCCTACTTGGTATGTGAACTGCTGACTGCTATTACCTTGAAGATGATCATTGACACATCAACCAGGGCAATTTGTGAATGATGTTCTTTTTGTAATCAGTAGCTGTATTGGAGGGGGAGTGGTTTCTCCTCTTCTAGGCAATCAGCAATTAGTACCGGGAGGTGTGCTCTTCACCTTTGCAAGGCAATTAGCAATTAGTATTAGTACTTCAGCCTTGACAGTTTTCTCCGTGGCAGCTGTAAGCGGTGGTCTCGTCGCAAAAATAAGGCGGTCGCCGAAACAAAGGCGGTTCTGTCGAGTTATTCAAGGAAGTAAAAAGAGGAACGCTCCACACCACTCTCTCACTTTAGTATCTTAACTAGTTATTGTCGGATGATCTCATTTTGTTATTTTGTAGCTTTGACAACTATGTGTGTGTTTTCCATACCAATCTTCTCCTCTCCCTACAGGCTATATAGACGCTCCCCACCCCTTGGCTGCAACCGTTCTAATTTAGTGTATCCTGCACGCACAACCCATGTGGAATTCCTGGTCTCTGGCAGCGGTTTGAACTGCCGATCTGCGAACAATAACGCTGAGTTCATCTCAGCTTATGCTGCCCTTCAGTCCCTTTTTTGCCCGAGCCATGGATCCCCCAGAGAACACTGCTAGTCCAGCTGCCCGCTCTTCATCTGACTACGTTTTCTCTCAAAGTCTGAGAGCATCTGGTTATCCCTGTGGTGGCACAGGGCTACTCATTTCTCCTAATAGGAGATGTGTCTTTTCTCCCTCTCTCACCTGTCCATCTGCTCATTTGAATTCCATGCTGTCACTGTCACTTGTCCACTCAAGCTTAACATTGTTGTCATCTATCGACCCCCAGGTGTCCTTGGAGAGTTACTCAATGAGCTTGACACCTTGGTAAGCTAATTTCCTGATGATGGCTCACCGCTCTTCGTACTTGGCGACTTCAACCTTCCTCCTGTCTCGGCCCTTCCCTCCTGCTCCGTGGCTGAGTGACTTATTGCGAGCTTACAGAACAGGGCTGCGGGCAGCTGGGCAAAAATGTAGGAAAACTAAACTTCTGGAGGATCTATCATCCTTTCACTCTCTTCTCTCTATCTTCTCTTCCTATGTATCCACTGCTAACGCCACTTTATATCAATCTACATGTCAAGCTTCTAACCCTAGGAAACTATTTTCCACATTCTCCTTCCTTAAACAAATAAAAAACAGACTAGTTATTTCATTTGTCTTTTTCCCTAATCTCTCAGGTTTTTTTCTACCATCTCATCCAGTATTGATGTGCTCAATCTGTCACTGTGACTGTCTGACGTCAGAATAATTTGGCTAAGTTGTGCCGTAATGCTTCTCGTGAATGTAATTTAATTATGGGGAAACCAGAACCAGATTAACCCTTATGAAACACGTGTGTGTGTGTGTGTATATATGCATGTGTGTATGTGCGTGCTTGTGTACGTGTGTACAGTATCTGCCTGCAGGCTCCTTAATCCATGGAACATATGTCAAATAAATCTAGAGGGGAGAAAATCCAATCTGTTCAAATGTTACCTGCGGTCCATGGGTCCAACTGTGTGTCATCAACCCTAGGACAGAGACAACCAGCCCAAGAAACACACACATATTGCAAAATCACATACACATACACATAAATATATCCCCCCGGTCACACGCACACTATTCCATCTCTCCCCTGTCACTCAGTGTGTCCCCAGTGAATGGTGGGAGGCAGGCAGGTAGATTAAATATGTATTGGGAGGCAGTGATAGCAGACCAGAAGCCATTAGCTGGTATAAATGTATAATTTTCCCTCCTGCATATTTCACTGGCCTAAATGCTCCCACCACAAACAGGCCTACATTTACAATGCCGAATACATCTTAATTAAAATCAGAGTCAGCCCTCAATTAGGGCTGAGTCTCTGGATTGAGATGGAATGAATTAATAAATAAAACAGATAAACAAGGCAGACAAACAGGGAACCTTGGAATTGTGTTTTTATGCAGGGTGACGTGCATAGAGAGAGTCAAAGGTCAGCTGATGGTATGAGGAATGATTAGGGCTTGATAATATATACATGAACTTTGTGTGTATCTATCCAGCTAACAAACACAGAGGTCAATCTCTCTCTCTCTCTCTCTCTCCTGTCACGCTATCTGCCCCACTATCCCTGTCATCCTCACTCCCTATCTCCCTCTCTCCCCTCCCTTCCATCGCTCCCTCCCCCTTTTCCTCTCTCCCCTCCACTCCCTCTCTCCTCTCTCCCTGTATTAATGCAGTGTGCGGTGGTTGGTGACTCTGGGTACAGTGACAGTTAGCCAACGGCCGCAGGGTGACCGGAGCCCCGGGGGAATTAATCAACGCCACAATAATCAATATGGGAAGAGTGTTCAGGCCGAGCCGTGTCGCGCCACGTCAAGCTCCTCTCCCCCATTCACCCACAATACCAGGCCGCTAAGGGCCACGGCTGACTGATGACTCACCCACGGCAACGTCGAGCAAAAACAACATCGATAATCATCAACGGCAAACCGGCAACGGAACACACACACACAACAAAACAAACACACACACACACACACACTCCCCAGTTACAACATCATCCGTCACCCGGAGACAAAGATGGGCCAGGGAGTGAGAAGCAGGGAGGAGAGAGGATGGGGGGTGTTAGGTGTCACGGGGATGAAGGGGAGGGGGGGTAGATGTCTGTTTAACTGCCAACAAGCTTCTTCTGCTGCTGCTGGGCTCTCGCTCTCTCCATCTGCTTTCTCTCTCTCTCTTTCTTTCTTTCTTTCTCTCTAACATATTCATTCAGATATCAGTTTAAAAACAAACAGCAGAGCGATGACAACAATAGCAATCTGCCAGTTGTGTCTGGCGTTGTGGCGACAGCTCGGACCACTTATCAGGAGCCAATTAGAGAACAGTAGCACCCAGAGTCTTCCATCAATCTGACTGGGGGGCCACTTAGGGAGTCGATTTGCCACTTATCACACCACTACAGACCAGTAAGGCCTTCATAATAGATTCTGAGTGGAGGGAAGGCGAGGGAGTGAAGTGGGGTTGTAGTGTGTTTAAATGGTGAAGTAGGATGTTCTCATAATAGTCAAGGTTGTATGACCTTGCATCTGACATTGGGCAGACCCTTCTCTATCTACCCAAATAGGCCGAGTTTTAGCCTCTTTCGAGATGAGGTGTGCGATTGGTTGGCTGCTCCTATGTTAGTTAACATAGAGGTCAGTCATTGGTCCGTTGTCTAGCATGGAGGTTTGTCTTACCCTGTTTTTCGAAGAGTTTGCTGCTGACGATCTCGGCCATGGAGGACACCTTCTGTTTCTGCAGCTTGTCAGCAGGGATACAGGTGTAGAATTCATACAGCAACTGACTGGAGAGAGGAAAGGAGGCATGGAGAGAGGAAGAGGGAGGGGGTGTGGAGAGAGGAAGAGGGAGGGGTGTGGAGAGAGGAAGAGGAAGAGAGAGGGGGTGTGGAGAGAGGAAGAGGGAGAGAGAGGGGGTGTGGAGAGAGGAAGAGGGAGAGAGAGGGGGTGTGGAGAGAGGGAGAGGGAGGGGGTGTGGAGAGAGGAAGAGGGAGAGGGAGGGGGTGTGGAGAGAGGAAGAGGGAGAGGGAGGGGGTGTGGAGAGAGGGTTAAGCGAGAGGGAAAGGGAGAAAGAGAGAGGGTGGGGAAGTGGAGAATTAGATCAATTGTTCAGCAAGGCTAGAAGAGCAATATTGCAAAGTCTCTAGCTACCGTTTTAATTAAACACTTTCATTTCAATTGTAAACACGTAGCACATGGGTTGATTCCATGTAGAGTGATAGTCTTTTCTCGTTTTTCCGACACGTTTGTTTAATCTTTTACGAATCAGGTATTTGAAGCAGTTGAAATTACACATGTAAGTCAGAACTAGACATTAACTGCCATTCTGACCTGAGCAGGCTCGGGAGAGAAGAGATACAGATACAGATACACAGCACAGAAACTAGAGATGTGTCCCAAATGGTATTTTTCCCCACTGGCGTTCCCGGGTAACCCCCACAGAGGGTTACAGTCAAATCCTTTTCTCAGTAATCCTCCAAGATGTCATTCATAAACCTTTTTCATTTCCATATGTACTAGGAAACTAATTGTTTTTTTTCTTCTTCTTGGGCATCGGGAATATAACTGAAAAAGTGCCTCAGGTCTTGAAAAAAATAACAAATTGAATTGAAAGTAAGGGGATATCGGTGAACACGTGTTGTGGTCAAGGCTACGATGGCGCCAGTGCAATGAGTGGAGTTTACTCAGGTTACAGAATCACCTATCAGTCTGAGTGCCTGATCGTTTATCGAATCAGGTATTTGAAGCAGTTGAAATTACACATGTAATTCAGAAGCAGACATTAACTGCCATTCTGACCTGAGCAGGCTCGGGAGAGAAGAGAGTTTATGAGCTATGAGATTTATTTTAGTGGTGTAAAGTACTTAAGTAAAAAAATACTTTAATGTACTACTTAAGTTGTTTTTTGGGGTATCTGTACTGTACTTTACTATTGATATTGTTGACTACTTTTACTTCACTACATTCCCAAAGAAAATAATGTACTTTTTACTCCATACATTTTCCCCCGACACCCAAAAGTACATGTTACATTTCGAATTCTTTGCAGTACAGAAAAATGGTCCAATTCACACACTTATCAAGAGAAAATCCCTGGTCATCCCTACTGCCTCTGATCTGGCACTCACTAAACATAAATTATTCATTCGTAAATGATGTCTGAGTGTTTGGAGTGCGCCCCTGGCTATCCATACATTTTAAAAACAAGAAAATGGTGCCGTCTGGTTTGCTTAATATAAGGAATGTGAAATGATTTATACTTTTACTTTAGATACTTAAGTATATTTTAGAGGCTACACTTACTTTTGATACTGAAGCATATTTAAAACCAAATACATTTAGACTTACACTCAAGTAGTATTTTACTGGGTGACTTTCACTTGCGCTTGAGTCATTTTCTATTAAAGGTATCTTTACTTTTGGGTACTTTTTCCACCACTGACTGAGTGTACAAAACATTAAGAACAACCCCCCCTAGCTAGACCTTGTGAAAACAGATGAGCCAAACTCGCGAACTAGCGACGGACACTAATGACGAGACAAGGTGCTGTCACCCTCAGCCCGGAATCCAATCAAATAAGAATTAAATGAGCCAGTTACAAAGTCTCGGCAGCTTCTTAGGGAGATTGAGCATGGGGGCGTCCATTCTGCAGATACATTTATTAATGTGGTTGACACAGTACTTTCATTAGCTAGATGAACAACAAATTAAATGATAATGCCAACCACTTTTCAGACAGTAGAGAGAGCTGATCCGTGGCGCATCGCGTGCTAATTAGGCTCTCTAATTTCAATCTAATTACAAATTGAAAAATCATGCTATTGTATTATATAAGGCTGTCTGTCCTACAGAGGCCCACGTCCCAACCCTCCTAGGCGCGGACCTGCTGGGTGTTTGTGTTCATTTATTAAACCAAAGTTATGGCTCTCCCGTAAGGACCCAGAGCACTGCAAAAAAGCGTTGAAATATCACCATTGAGATCTTTAGGGCATTTCTTCCTAGAGTCACTGTTAAGATTATTGTTTGTGGTTCGTTGAGTCTACAGTACATCACCTTGATTGTTGGTGCGTATGTGTTTGGTCTGTTCTTGCCACTATCATTCTGGTGCAGGTGGCCAGGTGTTTTAGGTAACACCTCCATGACATTGTGTTGACACTCAACCACTCCAGAGATACAACAGACCAGACAGGTTTGGACTGTCTGAAACAGAGTTCTACACACCCAGAAAAAAACACACACCCCCACACACATACACACACACACTCACCTCAGAGAGTCTCAGACACAGGTCACGGGAAGGTCAGGCCTGAAATAAAGATGTTGTGGTTTGCTGGAACCAAACGTCTGTCTGCCATAAGGAGACTCGAGACCCATTTCATTATAAAGCTAAAAGGTCTGGGGATGTGGTAGAGTCACATCTATGTTCATTATGAGTACTGTAAAGGCAAGGCTGTCTGTCTTTGAGGGGTTCATGAAAGGTTAATGGAAGATGTGACGAGTCACTGTGAGTTAAAGAGAGCTGGGGAATAAGGTTGTGACCTTGGTAGAGGGCTGGGAGACAGAGACAGTGTTTTAGACTGTTTTGTTTTGTTGGGTTTTTGTGGAGACAACATTATGAGACAGTTATCAGCCAGAGGGACGGGGGGGGTCAGAGGGGAAGTTAGTGGACGTTAGGTACAGGTGACTGAGGTGAGAGACACGTCACTTCACGTTGCACCCTGGGAAGGCTCTGAGCGATGTTGACAGCGGTTCTATTTACTATTCCTATGGAGGCGGCAGAGGATAGCACTCACCTCAGGAGTTTGGCGTCAAACACTGTCTCCACATCCTGCAAGACTGTGGGTAGGTACTTCAGCGCAGCCACCTGGAGAGAGAGACAGAGAGAGACCGACAAAGAGAGAGAGAGGCAGAGAGGGAGAGAGACATGCACATGGATGGGAAAGAATCATAAAACCTGAAATCGGGACAAATGAGGTCATATCAATAAATGAGCAAGGTAAAAAAAAAAAAGATGGAGAGACAGAGAAATGTACTGTAGAGCATTAGGAGAGGAGAGATGAGGAGGAGAGAGGTAGAGAAGTTGGAGTGTTTACCTGCAGCAAGACTGTTGTGTTGTGGTCACTCCTCATTAGTTGGTTGATGGACTCGAACAGTCTCCGTAGAGATTCCTCAAACTCTTTCTGCTCCTTCCCTTCATACAGCCTGGAGAGAGGGGGGCAGGGGGGGGAGGAAAAGGGGAGGAAAGAGGAAGAGAGGGGGGCACGGTTAATGTCTCCAACAGGATTTAAAAAGGGAAGGTGTACCAAAAACGCGCTACATTCAGCATTACTACGTAAGCCTGCTTGTTAGTCCCAAAAATGTACTCAGATCTATACAGACACGAGTGCTCCCTTTTCTTTCCTTTCTGGGGTAACGAATACTTTTAAGGACTTACGTAGTTCTAGTTGGCTGTTGTTGGGGGAAACGGAAGGAGTAAGGAGGCTAGGTCACATGGAGGCTACGTCAAACTAGACAGAGGAGACTTTACAGTACACAACCTCTACCAGATACTGACAGTAGAGTACCATCTCTGAATACAAAGCTATGCCAAGTGTTTCATGTTGTATCTTGTTTCACCTTGTGTCCCCAACAAAACATCACAATCCTTAAAGTTGTCTACTCCTCCCTTTCTATTCTTTGTTAAACTCCTCTATCTATCCCTACCGTTGTAACTAATGTTTTCTCATTACTCTCCTTTCGTCTCGCTCCTCCTCCCCAGCCCTCCATCCCTCTTCCTTCCTACATCTCCTAATGTCTCACTGTAATTCTGTGGTAAATGTTAATTGCAAGCACGAGTCGTGGGTGCTTGGGGGACAGGGATTACAGCAGGGATCATCAACTAGATTCAGTCGCGGGACAATTCTTTTCTTGTGCGGAAGGTCAGGGGGCCGGAACATAATTACAAATCATTTGTACACTGCAAATTGACCGCATGAAGCCCTTACAGATCCAATATTTTGACTAAAACATAACCGTATCAAACCGTGCTTACATTTCTATATGATATACAGTACCTTCAGAAAGTATTCACACCTCTTGAGATTTCGTTGTGTTACAGCCTGAATTGAAAACTAAATAAGGCTTTTTGTCACTGGCCCACACACAGTACCTCATCATTTCAAAGTGTAATTATGTTTTTAGAAATGTTTAGAAATTGTTTTAATTTAACTTTTGTTTAACTAGGCAAGTCAGTTAAGAACAAATTCTTATTTACAAGGCGGCCTAACCCGGGCCAAGCCCAAGCCTGGAATCAAACCTGGGTCTATAGTGATGCCTCTAGTACTGAGATGCAGTGCCTACGACTGCTGCTCCACTCAAGATCCAAAATGAATTACATATGAAAAGCTGAAATGTTGTGAGTCAATAAGTATTCAACCCCTTTGTTATGACAAGCCTAAATAAGTTCAGGAGTAAACTTGGCAAGTCACATAAGTTGCATGGACTCACTCTGTGGGCAATAATAGAGTTAATGTCCGCACCCTCAGCGGAAATCTAATTAGCATGATAGAAAAATCCCCATCAAAATCTGTCTGTTTAAACTCAAACAATCTGTTTTGCATGAACTGCGTCTCAATCCACCACATCTGCCAATGGCGGCCTTCCGCATCTGCGGTGGAAGGTGGCCGAGCTACAGCGATGTTTGCCAGACCCCGAGACATCGCGAAAACGTCTGAATCGTCCAAACAGTTTGGGCTACACACCAATATGGAAAGGTGAGACTCTGACGAACACATACAGTTAGAGACACCTACTCATTCTAGGGTTTTTCTTTATATTTACTATTTTCTACACTGTAGAAAAAAATAGCAAAGGCATCAAAACGATGAAATAACACACAAGGAATCATGTAGTAACGACAGTCCATCATTACTTTAAGACAATCCAGATCATTTCAAGTATTTAGAAAGTTTCTTCAAGTGCAGTCGTAAAAACCATCAAGCACTATGATGAAACTGGCTCTAATGAGGACCGCCACAGGAAAGGAAGATCCAGAGTTACCTCTGCTGCAGAGGATAAGTACATTAGAGTTACCAGCCTCAGAAATCGGCAATTAACTGCACCTAAGATTGTTTCACAGAGCTCAAGTAACAGACACATCTCAACATCAACTGTTCAGATGAGACTGTGTGAGTCAGGCATTCATGGTCGAATTGCTGCAAAGAAACCACCACTAAAGGACACCAACAATATGAATAGACTTGCTTGGGCCAAGAAACACAAGCAATGTACAGTGGACCGGTGAATTTTTGAAAATGTTTGATTTTTGGGTCCAACTGCGTGACTTTGTGAAAAGCATAGTAGGTGAACGGATGATCTCTGCATGTGTGATTCCCACTGTGAAGCATGGAGGAGGAGGTGTGATGGCGTGGGGGTGCTTTCCTGGTGACACTGTCTGTGATTTATTTAGAATTCAAGGCACACTTAACCAGCATGGCTAACACAGCATTCTGCAGCAATAAGCCTCATCTGGTTTGCGCTTCGTGGGATTATCATTTGTTTTTCTACAGGACAATGATCCACCTACAGGCTGTGTAAGGGCTATTTGATCAAGAAGGAGAGTGATGGAGTACTGCATCAGATGACCTGGCCTCCACAATCACCGAAACTCAACGCAATGGAGATGGTTTAAGATGAGTTGGACCGCAGAGTAAAGGCAAAGCAGCCAACAAGTGCTCAGCATATGTGGGAACTCCTTCAAGACTTTTGGAAAAGCATTCCACCTCATTCAAATCAAATCAAATTTCATGTAAATTTTATTTACATGAAGCTGGTTGAGAGAATGCCAAGTGTGTGCAAAGCTGTCATCAAGGCAAAGGGTGGCTTCTTTGGAGAATCTAAAATATGAAATACATTTTGATTTGTTTAACACTTTTTTGGTTAATACATGATTCCATATGTGTTATTTCATAGTGTTTGTCTTCACTATTATTCTGTAATGTAGCAAATAGTCAAAATAAAGAAAAACGCTTGAATGAGTAGGTGTGTCCAAACTTTTGACTGGTACTGTATATGCCGGTTGTTTTGCTTTAGGATGCCCACAAGCCTCAGCTGAAGGTAGTACCAGTTTAGAAAACGTATGGATGTATACACTGAATGCACTAAATATTAGGAACAACTTTTTCCCCTCAAACAGCCTCAATTTGTTGGGGCGGGGACTCTACAAGCTGTCAAAAGCATTCCACAGGGAATGCTAGCCAATGTTGACTCCAAAAGTAAAAAATAATTTTGCCTTCCTCACATTAAGCAAACCAGACGGCACAATTTTCTTGTTTTATTATATAGCCAGGGACACATTTCAACACTCAGACATCATTTACAAAGGAAGCATTTATGTTTAGTAAGTCTGCCAGATCAGAGGCAGTAGGGATGACCAGGGATGTTCTCGTGATAAGTGTGTGAATTGGAAAATGTGTCTGTCCTTTAGGGTGAAAATGTTTCTGTACTTTTGGGTGTCAAGGGAAAATGTATGGAGTAGAAAGTAAAGAATTTTCTTTAGGAAAGTAGTGGAGTAAAAGTCAGAGTAAAGTACAGATAGCCCCAAAAAAACGACTAAATACTTCAAAGTATTTTTACTTAAGTACTTTACACCACTGGTGGTGGAGCATTCTTGATACACACAGGAAACTGTTGAGCATGAAAAACCCACTTAAAAATGTTGTCTTGCCCATTCACCATCTAAATGGCACACATACACAATCCCTGTCTTCTTCCTCATGTTCTTTGGGTTTGGGTTGGCGGATCGCATCCAACTTAAAGGTGCATACACCGCCACCAATTGTACTGAAGTGTGAGGCCAGTCCCGGCCTACCTACATTCAATTATCTTCATTATTCCTGTTCCTTAAAGAAAAGAATAACACCACCAACTAACTCTACACCTACATACCACTATTTCATGAAAATATAAATCACCCAATTAACTATTAAAAATCAGTAAAATGCAGTAAAATCTCATACACCCAGGTACATCTATGCTGTTGCCACCTACACTCATTAAAAACCCACTACCCCATTCCACTACTTTGACCCTATTAAAAAAAAAAGTTTAACCTTTATTTAACTAGATAAGTCAGTTAAGAACAAACTCTTATTTACAATGACGGCCTACCCCGGCCAAACCTGGACAACGCTGGGCCAATTGTGCACCGCCCTATTGGACTCCCAATGTAGTGATGCCTCTAGCGCTGAGATGCAGTGCCACTCGGGAGACCTATCTGCTCCTGCCCATGCCAACAGCCTAGGAGGACGGGACACCACCCCTCAACACACCCTGTAACTCATCCTAAGTTAAATCTCGTATACCCAACTATTTCTCTGCAGCTGCCACCACAACATATATTTTCTGTGATTTACTTTCCATTTCTATGGTACAGTTGATAAACATAGCTCTGAACGTTAAGAAGACAACCTTACTGAAGCATAACTCACTAGTTACCCTATCCCTCTGTACTGGCAAAAAGCTATTACTTACTGGGGTCACAATCCATGTCTCAATTGTCTCAAGGCTTAAAATGACTCATTTTACCTGTCTCCTACCCTTCACACACTGACTGAAGTGAATTTAACAGGTGACAAGGGACCTGGGACCTTCTGTGACAAGGGACCTGTCAATAAGGGACCATAGCTTTCACCTGTATTCACCTGGTCAGTGTATGTCACAGAAAGAGCAGGTGTTGCTAAAGTTTCTTTACACTCAGTCTATATGGAGGTATACTGAACAAAAATGTAAAATTAACATGTAAAGTATTGGTCCCATGTTTCTTTAGCTGAAGTAAAAGATCGCAGAAATATTCCATATGCACAAGAATCTAGTTCCCTCAAATGTGCACAAATTTGTTCACATCCCTGTTAGTGAGCATTTCGCCTATGCCAAGATAATCCATCCGCCTGACAGGTGTGGCATATCAAGACGCTGATTAAACATGATCATTACACAGGTTCACCTTGTGCTGGGGAAAATAAAAGGCAAGATGTGCAGTTGTCACACAACACAATGCCACAGATGTCTCAAGTTTTGAGAGAGCGTGCATTTGGCATGCTGACTGCAGGAATGTCCCCCAGAGCTGTTGCCAGAGAATTTAATGTTGATTTCTCTACCATTAGCCGCCACCAACGTTGTATTAGACATTTTGACAGTGCGTCCAAACGGCCTCACAACCGCAGACCATATAACCATGCCAACCCAGGACGTCCACATTCAGCCACACTGATGAAAGAGTTTCTGACCAAACTGTCAGAAACCGTCACAGGGAAGCTCATCTGCGTGTTTGTCATCATAACCAAGGTCTTAACCTGACTGTAAATACTCACTTTGATGGCTACTGGTATGCTGGAGAAGTGTGCTCTTCACGGATTAATTCCATTTTCAACTGTATCGGGCAGATGGCAGACAGCGTTTATGGTAGCGGTGGGGTTATGGTATGGGCAGGCATAAGCTACGGACAACGAACACAATTGCATTTTATCGATAGCAATTTGAATATACAGAGATACCGAGACGAGATCATGAGGCCCATTGTCGTGCCATTCATCAGACGCCATCAACTCATGTTTCAGCCCAATAATGCATGGCCCAATGTCTCAAGGATATGTACACAATTCCTGAAAGCTGAAAAGTTCCCAGTTTTTCAATGACCTGCATTCTCAACAGACATGTTACCCATTGAGCAAAGTTGGGATACTCTGGATTGACGTGTACGACAGCGTGTTCCAGTTCCTGCCAATATCCAGTAACTTTGCACAGCCATTGAAGAGTAGGTCAACATTCCAAAGGCAACAATCAACAGCCTAATCAACTCTATGCAAAGGAGATGTGTTGCGCTGCATGAGGCAAATTGTGGTCGCACAAGATACTGACCGGTTTTCTGATCCACGCTCCTACCTTTTTTTTAAGGTATCTGTGACCAACAGATGCATATCTGTATTTGTATCTGCATCTATATCTGTATCTGCATATTAGGCTGTAATTTATTTATTTCAATGGACTGACTTCGTTATACAGTGAATTCAGAAAGTATTCAGACCCCTTTCCACATTACAGCCTTATTATAAAATCTATACATCAATCTATACATAATCAATCTATGCAGCAGAGAACTGGAAGGAAAGGCGGCCAAATGAGGTGTTGGCTTTAGGGATGATCAGTGAGATACACCAGCTGGAGCGCGTGCTACGGATGGGTGTTGCCATCGTGACCAGTGAACTGAGATAAGGCGGAGCTTTACCTAGCATGGACTTGTAGATGACCTGGAACCAGTGGGTCTGGCGACGAATATGTAGCGAGGGCCAGCCGACTAGAGCATACAGGTCGCATTGGTGGGTGGTATAAGGTGCTTTAGTAACAAAACGGATGGCACTGTGATAAACTGCATCCAGTTTGCTGAGTAGAGTATTGGAAGCTATTTTGTAGATGACATCACTGAAGTCGAGGATCGGTAGGATAGTCAGTTTTACTAGGGTAAGTTTGGCGGCGTGAGTGAAGGAGGCTTTGTTGCGAAATAGAATGCAGACTCTAGATTTGATTTTAGATTGGATATGTTTGATATGAGTCTGGAAGGAGAGTTTACAGTCTAGCCAGACACCTAGGTACTTATAGATGTCCACATATTCTAGGTCGGAACCATCCAGGGTGGTGATGCTAGTCGGGCGTGCGGGTGCAGGCAGTGAACGGTTGAAAAGCATGCATTTGGTTTTACTAGCATTTAAGAGCAGTTGGAGGCCACGGAAGGAGTGTTGTGTGGCATTGAAGCTCGTTTGGAGGTTAGATAACACAGTGTCCAAGGAAGTATACAGAATGGTGTCGTCTGCGTAGAGGTGGATCAGGGAATCGCCCGCAGCAAGAGCAAAATCATTGATATATGCAGAGAAAAGAGAGTCGGCCCGAGAATTGAACCCTGTGGCACCCCCATAGAGACTGCCAGAGGACCGGACAGCATGCCCTCCAATTTGACACACTGAACTCTGTCTGCAAAGTAGTTGGTGAACCAGGCAAGGCAGTCATTGGAAAAACCTAGGCTACTGAGTCTGCCGATAAGAATATGGTGATTGACAGAGTTGAAAGCCTTGGCCAGGTCGATGAAGACGGCTGCACAGTACTGTCTTTTATCGATGGCGGTTATGATATCGTTTAGTACCTTGAGCGTGGTTAAGGTGTACCCGTGACCGGCTCGGAAACCAGATTGCACAGCGGAGAAGGTATGGTGGGATTCGAGATGGTCAGTGATCTGTTTGTTAACTTGGCTTTCGAAGACCTTAGATAGGCAGGGCAGGATGGATATAGGTCTGTAACAGTTTGGGTCCAGGGTGTCTCCCCCTTTGAAGAGGGGGATGACCGCGGCAGCTTTCCAATCCTTGGGGATCTCAGACAATACGAAAGAGAGGTTGAACAGGCTGGTAATAGGGGTTGCGACAATGGCGGTGGATAGTTTCAGAAATAACAAAGGGTCTGAATATAAATAAAGGTATTTCTGTTTTTAATTTTTAATAAATTGACAAAAATGTATAAAAACATGTTTTAACTTTGTCATTATGAGGCATTGTGTGTAGAAAAAAATGATTTAATCCTTTTTTTGGAATTCAGACTGTAACACCAAAAAATGTGGAGTAAGTCAAGGGGTATGAAAACTTTCTGAAGGCACTGTACCTCTCTATTATGCACAGGAATACTTTAGAACAGATTTCCAAATTTAAAATGACTTTGAGACAATTTGCTGCTATTTTTTAAAAACATTTTTTACTTGAGGGGTCAAATTAAATAACCCGAGGACCGAATATGGCCCGCAGGCCACCAGATGGTGAACCCTGGATTAGACTGTGACACACAGGGTTATTACCACATAACTCTGAGAGTACCGGGCGGCGTTATGATTACTAAAGCATTGTCTTTCATAATCCCCCTGTGTGGCTGAGTGCACACACACACAGACACACACACACGCACAAACAATGGACATACAGTGCCTTGCAAAAGTATTCATCCCTTTGCCGTTTTTCCTATTTTGTTGCATTGCAACCTGTAATTTAATTAAAACTTCTTAGGGCTATGCCCCTTTTTTCTCAATTTCCTGCCTAAATGATGTGCCCAAAGTAAACTGACTGTTGCTCAGGCCCTGAAGCAAGGGTATGCATATAATTTGTACCAGTGGAAAGAAAACACTTTGAAGTTTGTAAAAATGTAAAAAATTATGTAGGAGAATATAACACAATAGATATGGTAGGAGAAAATTCAAAGAAAAACCAACCAGATTGTTCTTTGGAGAGAGTCTACCCTCTTAGAATGGTAAGTAAAAGGTATTATTGACAATTAGCTCCCTGGATGCAATTCCTATGGCTTCCACATGGTGTCAGCAGGTTTCAGGCTTGTAACTTCAAAAACAAATAAAAAAAATAACAGTTTTAGTACAGGGACACAGTCTTGGAAATTTGTGTTTGCGCGCCATGAAGACAAGGCGCACTTGCTAAAATCGGTTTCCTATTGAACATACTTCTTTCAGTAAGAAGTATTATGGTTTGTTTACATTTCAGAGTATTTGTGGAGTAAATATAAACGTTATTTTATTTTATCTAACAAAATGACACTACATGTCATAGCTGGGACCCTTTGGATGACAAATCAGAGGAAGATTTTAAAAAAGTAAGTGAATATTTAATCGCTATTTGTGAATGTATGAAACCTATGCCGGTGGAAAAATATTTTGATGTGGGGCGCCGTCCTCAAACAATCGCATGGCATGTTTCGCTGTAATAGCTACTGTAAACAGGACAGTGCAGTTAGATTAACAATAATTTAAGCGTTCAACCAATAAAAGACACTTATATGCACCTAAATGTTTAATATCCATTATTTGTACGATTATTTATTTGAATTGCTCACCCTCCAGTTTCACCGGAAGTTGTCGCTAGTGGGACTCCTATCCCAAACAGGTTTTAAATAGATTTTTATTTGGATTTCATGTAATGGACATGCACAAAATAGTCCAAATTGGTAATGTAACATTAAAAAAATAACATTAAAAAAAAAATGTTTTAAGTGGTGCGTGCATATGTATTCACCCCCTTTGCTATAAGCCCCTAAATAAGATCTGGTTCAACCAATTACCTTCAGAAGTCACATAAGTAGTTAGATTGCACACAGGTGGACTTTATTTAAGTGTCACATGATCTGTCACATGATCTCAGTATATATATCACCTGTTCTGAAAGGGCCCAGAGTCTGCAACACCACTAAGCAAGAGGCACCACCAAGCAAGCGGCACCATGAAGACCAGGGAGCTCTCCAAACAGGTCAGGGACAAAGTTGTGGAGAAGTACAGATCAGGATTGGGTTATAAAAAAATATCAGAAACTTTGAACATCCCACGGAGCACGATTAAATCCAATATAAAAAAATGGACAGAAAATGGCACAGCAACAAACCTGCCAAGAGACAGCTGCCCACCAAAACTCACAAACCAGGCAAGGAGGGCATTAATCAGAGAGGCAACAAAGAGACCAAAGATAACCCTGAAGGAGCTGCAAAACTCCACAGTGGAGATTGGAGTATCTGCTTTACAGAAGAGTCGCCAGAAAAAAATAAGCAAACATGTTTGGTGTTCGCCAAAAGGCATGTGCGAGACTCCCCAAACATATGGAAGACAGTTCTCTGGCCAGATGAGACTAAAATTGAGCTTTTTGGCCATCAAGGAAAACGCTATGTCTGGCGCGAACCTAACGCCTCTCATCACCCTGAGAACAATGAAGCATGGTGGTGGCAGCATCATGCTGTGGGGATGTTTTTCATCGACAGGGACTGGGAAACTGGTCAGAATTGAAGGAATGATGAATGGCGCTAAATACAGGGAAATTCTTGAGGGAAACATATTTCAGTCTTCCAGAGATTTGAGACGGGGACAGAGGTTCACCTTCCAGCAGGACAATGACCCCTTCCAGTACGATATTTTGTGAGCTTGAGGAACCTGTTTTTGCCTTGTTTTCCTTTAGCATACTGCTAAAGTAACACTCGAGTGGTTTAAGGGGAAAAATGTAAATGTCTTGGAATGGCCTAGTCAAAGCCGAGACTTCAATCCAATTGAGAATCTGTGGTATGACTTAAAGATTGCTGTACACCAGCGGAACCCATCCAACTTGTTTGTTTCACAATAAAAAAAATATATTGTATCTTCAAAGCTGTAAGGCATGTTGTGTAAATCAAATCATACAAATCTCCCCAAAAAATCCATTTTAATTCCAGGTTGTAAGGTAACAAAACAGAAAAAAATCCAAAGGGGATGAATACTTTCGCAAGCCACTGTAGCTATGACGCACGCACACACACACACACACACACACACACACACACACACACACACACACACACACACACACACTAAACAGTATATATTTTAGACTCCACCGCAGACAATCATGACAGCCGGGTATAGGGTAGACACACTGCAATCCTATGCTAACCCGATCCCAACGACACAACGTACATGTGTGCAACAGATATCTCTGACCCCAGTGGCATGTTCCTGTCTGGATATCTGCACCCTTTTACCCCTGCAGGCTCCTGTAGAATAGTGGTAGAGTGGAGTGTACAGTAGAGTAGGGCCTCATAATCCTGGGCCTAAAGCCCTATGGACCCTATCAGAGAACAGCCTGGGACCAGGCGTTGACCCTAACACTGCTCACCCTGATAGCTACTGTAACTCTACTGCTACCCATATGCACCATTCACCGCCATGGGACAAGAGAATGAATGGGCTACTCACACCAGATGGACAGGAGACGAGGAGAGACGAGGAGAGACGGAGGGAGGGAGGGGGGGGGGGGGGTAGAGGCCAGAGGGAGATGGAGAGCTAAGAAAGAGGCGGTAAGATGAACAAAGAGGGATAAATAAAGAGGTGTGACTGAGGACGGAGGAAAGTTATAGAAGGGGAAAGAAAGATAAAAGCAAGGTTTAAAGAAAGAAGGGATAGGGCAGAGAAAGAGAGAGAGAGAGAGAGAACATCTAATACATTCTCTACTTATAGAAATCTGAACTATCGGAACTAGGACTTGAGAAACTTCAGATTCAAACTGATAAATCATTGATGAGTGTAGGATATGAACAGTACTACAGATTAAGCTACAGGACAGTACTGCATGCGCTGCTCTTGAATACTGAGTATCTGGCTTAGGCTACCCATATGGGATGAGTTACGTAGACTTGAATTTCAGAAAGTTTCAACTTTCTTTGAAGTAGTTTGGCAGACCTGAGATTGAAGAACTGGAGCAACCCATCGTTCTAGCATCCCTCCAGGGAGAGCAGTGACGAATACATATGCATTGCATATGGTTTCTGAAACTATTTGAAAAGCCAACAGACACCACACACGTCCCGAAACAAGCAACACAGCCCGAGCCCTTAGAGCCCGTGTTCTGCTACTAATCTGTCAGGATCAAATGATATGATGTTATTAATTAATGTTGTTTCTGATTATCATATGGAGCCTTCAGAAGAGTTGACGTATCATACGTCTCTGTGCGGCAGCGTCTCACCTCTATCCGCAGCTGCTCGTTCAGCACTGGGTCTATTTTGTCATTAGTGTTCATTGAAAACGCCACTTCATCATCAACGCTTGTGAGCAACATTAGTTGCTGCAATCAGCGTCTTTCAGATCAAGCTGTCTTTGGGAATTAGCTCGGTAATGTACAAGAGCGTAAACAAGAGTGTCCATGTGTGTATGTGTCTTATGTGTGTTGTGCGTGTGCGGACTGTGTGCATGCTTTTAAGAGTTAGATTACACACACACGCGCACACACACACACACACACGCACACACACACGCGCTCGCGCGCGCAGACTCACTGGGAGTAGAGCATGCGTGAGCGGACGATGAACTTGAAGATGTACTCCAGGGCTTTGAGGGTGCGGAGGTAGTTTTCACACTGCTCCCCTCGACTGGACACATCCAGATACCTCTTCAACACCGACATCAACTTCCTGAGAGGGGGCAGGTGGGAGGTGGGAGAGAGAGAGAGAAAAAAAAGAGTAGACAAATCTTAATTTCAAAGTGTTAATTAAAATGTTCATAACACAAACACACCACAGCACACTGGGCCCAGAGGACGAGGTTTATGTCCCATAGTGTTCCCAAAAATGTGCATGGGCTTGTTGCCTAACTGGATTTAAAACAATCAAAGCCTCTTAAACAATAACAGTCCTTTTATAAAGGTCTGGAATTATTTCCCTTTCTTTTTTTTCAGAAGGATAAAGACAACAACAAAAAAAGTCCATAAGTGTAAGATAATCTGAGGATGACATTGGGTGGCCTCATATTTAGACAACAGAGTTTTATATAACGGCATGGCTAGCACTGGTTAAGCTTCTGTTTTGACCCCTTAGGGAGACACATTGAAACAGCTGATGTGAATTATTACGCGGATGGCACTGTTCTCTCCTCAAGTAGCGGCAGCTTGACTTTGGCTTTTGAAAAAGCTCAAAACAGCTTTTAACGTCATTGAACAGAATCTGTACGGCTTGTTCTGAATTCCTCTAAAACAAAATAAATGGTATTTTCCAACGCTAAACACTCTGAAAACCCAGCCAGGTCACCTGTCATAAAGTCAGAATTCGATGTCCCCATCCATGTCTGAGGACGTCGGGTGATGACGCGGAAACCGGCCACTAGGGGCAACGGCGAGCAGTGTTACCTTCAAGTAGGTATGACTGACATGGTTTTCAAACAAACTCTCAGTCTCATGTCTGCCTCTGGTGCCAAAGGTTGCATGTTTGAATCCAGCGATGGAAAGTTGTTTTTGAGATGTTTTTTTTTTTAGCCTATCCCAAACCGTAACCCTTACAAATTTGGAGTTAATGCCTAAACCTAACCTTATGATGTTTGGAACCACTTCGAAATTTGACGATTGAGAAACATGACCGAATGTTTAATTCTGACGTGAGACTGTGAGAGCTTGTTGGTAGACCATGTCATTACTACCTTGGAAGGAAATTCCATAGAGCATGTCAAGACGTACAAATATCTGGGAGTTTGGGTGGGGTTTGGATGCGCACTGTGTTAAGAAGCAGTGCGGCTTGGTTGGGTTGTGTTTCGGAGGACGCATGGCTTTCGACCTTCGTCTGTCCCGAGCCCGTACGGGATTTGTAGCGATGAGATAAGATAGTAACTACTAACAATTGGATACCATGAATTTGGGGAGAAAATTTAATACAAAATAAAAAAATTAATATGTTTATATTACCGGCATAAGGCTTGTTTTTCCTCTGAGGCCAGAAAAAAGCTAGTATGGTGTTCATTCCTGTCTGTCTTGGACTACAGTGATGTAATTTATATGCAGACCCCAAGCACTACCCCGAAGACACCATGTATCATGGGTAGGTTTATTACCAACCAAAAGCATCTGACACACCACTGTGATCTCTAAAGTGCTGTTGGCTGGTCTTCGTTGACTCTACGTAGGCTTAAACGTTGGTCTACTATGATCTATTAGGCCATTTTGGGAAAACTGCAGCTTTATCTCTGTTCTTCTTTGATAAGGTCTTAAAAATAAATACCAGTCACGGTCTCACTCTTACTTACATTTAACGGTTCCTAAAATCAGATCATGGCAAATGGTGTTTTAGCTGCTCAGCTCCGTGGTCTTGGAATTCTCTCCAGACCAGCTGGAAACTCCAGGGTCTTGTTTAAAAGTTTGGTTGACTCACATGTTACGGAGGAATGTGATTGTCAGTAGGACTTGATTAGGTGGTACATATGCTAGACGTTTTTCTATCTATGATGTATGTTTTTTGTAATTGAATTGTATGTGTGTCTATGTCAAAACATACACTATACATTTTTTTTTATGGTGTGTCTCTGTCTGTAAGTTGTTAGTGCATCTGATATTTGTCTGAAACATTGTTCCCCCCTGCTGCTGTCTTGGTTGGACCAGGTCTCTCTTGAAACAAACGATTTTATCTTACTGAGACTAATCTGGATAAATGAAGGTTCAATAAAAAGTAGGGAGAATCCTGTTTTAACACAGATTGGAGAGCGAGATGGGGGGGGCGAGGGACGAGGGCGGGGAGAGCGAGATGGGGGGGCGAGGGATGAGGGCGGGGAGAGCGAGATGGGGGGGCGAGGGACGAGGGCGGGGAGAGTGAGATGGGGGGGCGAGGGATGAGGGCGGGGAGAGCGAGATGAGGGACGAGTGCGGGGAGAGTGAGATGGGGGGCGAGAGGGACGAGGGCGGGGAGAGCGAGATGGGGGGGCGAGGGATGAGGGCGGGGAGAGCGAGATGGGGGTGCGAGGGACGAGTGCGGGGGAGAGTGAGATGGGGGCGAGAGGGACGAAGGCGGGGAGAGCGAGATGGGGGGAGAGGGACGAGGGCGGGGAGAGTGAGATGGGGGGCGAGGGATGAGGGCGGGGAGAGCGAGATGGGGGGAGAGGGACGAGGGCAGGGAGAGCGAGATGGGGGGAGAGGGACGAGGGCGGGGAGAGCGAGATGGGGGGGCGAGGGACGAGGGCGGGGAGAGCGAGATGGGGGGCGAGGGACGAGTGCGGGGAGAGTGAGATGGGGGGCGAGAGGGACGAGGGCGGGGAGAGTGAGATGGGGGCGAGAGGGACGAGGGCGGGGAGAGCGAGATGGGGGGGCGAGGGATGAGGGCGGGGAGAGCGAGATGGGGGGCGAGGGACGAGTGCGGGGAGAGTGAGATGGGGGGCGAGAGGGACGAGGGCGGGGAGAGCGAGATGGGGGGGCGAGGGATGAGGGCGGGGAGAGCGAGATTGGGGGGCGAGGGACGAGTGCGGGGAGAGTGAGATGGGGGGCGAGAGGGACGAGGGCGGGGAGAGCGAGATGGGGGGGCGAGGGATGAGGGCGGGGAGAGCGAGATGGGGGGGGCGAGGGACGAGTGCGGGGAGAGCGAGATGGGGCGAGAGGGACGAGGGTGGGGAGAGCGAGATGGGGGGGCGAAGGACGAGGGCGGGGAGAGCGAGATGGGGGGGCGAGGGACGAGGGCGGGGAGAGTGAGATGGGGGGGCGAGGGATGAGTGCGGGGAGAGTGAGATGGGGGGGCGAGAGGGACGAGGGCGGGGAGAGCGAGATGGGGGGGGCGAGGGATGAGGGCGAGGAGAGCGAGATGGGGGGGCGAGGGACGAGTGCGGGGAGAGTGAGATGGGGGCGAGAGGGACGAGGGCGGGGAGAGCGAGATGGGGGCAGAGGGACGAGGGCGGGGAGAGTGAGATGGGGGGCGAGGGATGAGGGCGGGGAGAGCGAGATGGGGGGGGGAGGGATGAGGGACGAGTGCGGGGAGAGTGAGATGGGGGGCGAGAGGGACGAGGGCGGGGAGAGCGAGATGGGGGGGCGAGGGATGAGGGCGGGGAGAGCGAGATGGGGGGGCGAGGGATGAGGGCGGGGAGAGCGAGATGGGGGGGCGAGAGGGACGAGGGCGGGGAGAGCGAGATGGGGGGGCGAGGGACGAGGGCGGGGAGAGCGAGATGGGGGGGCGAGGGACGAGTGCGGGGAGAGTGAGATGGGGGCGAGAGGGACGAGGGCGGGGAGAGCAAGATGGGGGGGAGAGGGACGAGGGCGGGGAGAGTGAGATGGGGGGCGAGGGATGAGGGCGGGGAGAGCGAGATGGGGGACGAGTGCGGGGAGAGTGAGATGGGGGGGCGAGGGATGAGGGCGGAGAGAGCGAGATGGGGGGGCGAGGGACGAGTGCGGAGAGAGCGAGATGGGGGGGCGAGGGACGAGTGCGGGGAGAGTGAGATGGGGGGCGAGAGGGACGAGGGCGGGGAGAGCGAGATGGGGGGGCGAGGGATGAGGGCGGGGAGAGCGAGATGGGGGGGCGAGGGACGAGTGCGGGGAGAGTGAGATGGGGGCGAGAGGGACGAGGGCGGGGAGAGCAAGATGGGGGGGCGAGGGACGAGGGCGGGGAAAGTGAGATGGGGGCGAGAGGGACGAGGGCGGGGAGAGCGAGATGGGGGGGCGAGGGATGAGGGCGGGGAGAGCGAGATGGGGGGGGCGAGGGACGAGTGCGGGGAGAGCGAGATGGGGGGGCGAGGGATGAGGGCGGGGAGAGCGAGATGGGGGGGGCGAGGGACGAGTGCGGGGAGAGTGAGATGGGGGGCGAGAGGGACGAGGGCGGGGAGAGCGAGATGGGGGGGCGAGGGATGAGGGCGGGGAGAGCGAGATGGGGGGGCGAGGGACGAGTGCGGGGAGAGTGAGATGGGGGCGAGAGGGACGAGGGCGGGGAGAGCGAGATGGGGGGGAGAGGGACGAGGGCGGGGAGAGCAAGATGGGGGGGGCGAGGGACGAGGGCGGGGAGAGATAGATTGAGAGCATGGAGAGAGAGGAGAGGGAGAGGTGGAGTGCGCGATTTTGAGAGCGACGGGGAGAGACGTCAAGAGGGAACGAGAGAGGGATAAAGTGAGAATGAGAGAGAGAGAGTACATGTTGCCTTGGCACGTCATGCCAATAAAGCAATTGAAATCGAATTGAGTAGCAGAGAGGCGAAGGTAAAGTTGAAGTTAAGACTCAGTGAGCCAAGTATTCTGGCCAGCCTTGAGTAAAGTACCACGGTCTAGTAATCCACCTTATCCTGGCTTATCCGTCCATTGGCTTATCCGTCCATTGACTTCTACTGCAAACCTACAGGCACAGGTCCTATGAGCCGTTCTAGCTAATTACTCAATGGCCTACAGGCACACAGCATTCACAATGACACACGATTAATGCACTACACCCAGCATCAGCACAGCTTCTTCAATAGTGACCCTTCACCTGAACCCAGCACCACCATCTGGCCTACCATCACGTGGAACCATTGTGATAATGATGACATACTGTATATGCACTGTCAGTCAACAGTGGAAAATCAATGTGCACGTCATGTCCTGTGGAAATGTCACTATGAGTGTGGCATGAGGAGTCGTTATCGATAGGGCCTGCTGCTTTACCTCCACAGTCTGACTATCAATGTGAAAGAGGAGTTCAGCCACTCCTGAGGCTGCCTCTGAGAGACAGTGAGACTGGCAGACAGGCGGAGGGGAAGAGGAGGGGTTGGACACAGGAAGTAGTACTGACTTGTATGCCAGCGTGGCGCTGAAGTGCTGTTTAATGTAGGCCTCCAACACCGTGTTGAAATGCTGGAACTTCCTGTCTGCTATCAGGCCAATGATATAGATCTGAGAGAGAGAGAGAGAGACAGAGAGAGATTACATTGTTACAACACTGTATATATATATATGACATTTGTAATGTCTTTATTGTTTTGAAAGTTCTGTATGTGTAATGTTTACTGTTAATTTTTATTGTTTATTTCACTTTTGTATATTATCTACCTCACTTGCTTTGGCAATGTTAACACATGTTTCCCATGCCAATAAAGCCCCTTGAATAGAGAGAGAGAGGAGAGAAGAGAGAAAGAGAGAAAGAGAGAAAGAGAGAAAGAGAGAAAGAGAGAAAGAGAGAGAGAGAGAGAGAGAGAGAGAGAGAGAGAGAGAGAGAGAGAGAGAGAGAGAGAGAGAGAGAGAGAGAGAGAGAGATGTGCCTCACTGGCAAAATGACACACAGACAAGCAACAAGCAGGAAGACATGTCTATTCCGAAGGAGAATGACAGAGCCATAAGGACAGAGATCGACAGACTGACAGACAGAGATAAGAACAGTGACAGAGAATACCAGACAGAGACAAGAACACACACACACGCACACACTCACCAGGGCATCGAACACTAGGATGTCATAGTCGTCAGTCTGGGAGTGTTCCATCATGATGGTGAACAGAGCATCCAGAGTGTCCTGGAGAAACTACACAGGGAGGGGAGATGAGTCCATAAGATGACACACACACACACACACACAAACAAACAAACAAACACACACATACCCAAATAACACACACGAACAACACACACCTTGACAACCTGCTCTCCGTCGATGATCTTGAGTTTCTCCAGGTTTTCTTTGAGGAGCTCAGGACGAGTCCTCCACTTCAGTAGGCCCAGCAAACCCACTGAGCAGGAGAAAGAAGAAGACAAAAAAACATCAATCTATCCATCCACCTTCCTGTCCTTGATTCACGGTAAACCCGGCCAGCACACCCGCAACAATCATTGAATCAATCATCCGTTGTTCTGGGGGCTTGAAGCCTAATAACCGAAGCACAGGAACTCCAGTTGGCTGCAGTGGTGTAGTGCTGTTTTGTATGGTGCCGGATCGCCCACATTTAAAAAAAAAAAATTCTCAATCACAGTTTGTACCGGAGGAAGTAGCCTATTGTCTTTTTAGAATATGCATCACATGCATCCTTCACATGCAATGCCTGCCTACGCCCAAAGATACTGTCTCAATAAATGTTTCTCATTTTAAAACCCTCAAACACTAAATTGGGCATTCCTCATTTCAAAATGCGCCATCTGTCAATCGTGGATAATAGCAGGCTACTTCTCGTTTTAGTGCTGAAACATCCCAACTGCATTTGCATGCCAATAATTTGATCTCAGTTCCATGGGAATATGCATTTAGACCTATCCTGTTGCCTAGTCACTTACCCCTACCTACAGTATAGATCCATACAGTAGCTACCTTAATTACCTCGTACCCCTGCACATCGACTCGATACCGGTACCCCATCTTATTTTTTACTCATTGTGTAGCTACACTCTCAATGGGATTGTAGTGACTGTGTTGACATCAAAATCGGGGGTGTGAACTACGTTTCTTTTCAAGCGTTGATTGACATGATAATGGTCCGATAGTATTGGAGAAAAGTTTTAAAAAACGGACCCCTCCGACGCTGTACGTTACAGCGTGACGTGTCATGGCGTAACGTACAGCACACATAAAGCAACTGTCTTATCTAATCATGCAGAGATGGGCATCATGAAGGCCTAGTTATTTATTTTGTTAGAAAGGGGAGAAATTGTGCTTTACAATGGTATTGATATTACAGTTGATCTGGAAGCATTACGTTTTTTTGGTTGCTAAAATAAAGTCAATCGTACGGACCAGTGCGATGTACAAAAGTGAGTTAGTTCACGTTAAGCATTTCACTGTTAGTCTACACCTGTTTTTTTACAAAGCAGGGCTGAACATGGGGCTCCGCTACCACCACCCTTCATACCTCAGCACTAGCAATCTCATTCTCTACTTGTGCATCTGTTTGGTCAAGGTCGTCACGCACACACACGCACACACACGCACACACACACACACACAAACAAATGCCACTATGGAACACTACGATCCACCCTACTACCCTGGCTCCCTGTCCTGGCAAACATCCCCCCTTCCACATATCTGGAGACTCGAAACTACCCACAAAACGATTGAAAAAGTCTGCAACGTCCCACACCTACAGCTCCGCGAGGAGCTCCTCAACCAACCAAAGATACGCCTCCCCGCAGGAAAGACAATTTGGAAAGACCCACCCACTGACGACTTCAACAAAAGTGGACACAAGAATGGGAGTCACTCGACCTGATAAAATAAGCACCCAATCAGTACCCCCTCACCACAGGCCCCTGGTTTCCACCTCCCCAGGAAGGAATGGTCCACCCTCAATAGGTTCAGGACTGGCCACGACCCATGCCTTGCCACGACCCATGCCTCGCCACGACCCATGCCTCGCCACGACCCATGCCTCGCCAACCTCCACTGATGGGGCATAAAAAGTAAGCCCCCTAAGTGCCTGTGGGGTGGAGCAAACCATGCACCCCATTCTTGAAATCTTTCCTATCCATACACTCAGCGGAAGCAACCGCTTGGCCCAGGTACTTTGCATTCGCTAAGTGAATAATAGATCTCTAATGTCTTTCAAAGAGAAGAAAGTTAGCAACATTGCTAATATAGCTAGCTGCCAAAGTTGAACTAGCTAGCGATATTAGCGATTTGATTAGCTGTAAACACTTCGTGACATTTATAAGGTATGGTTAACAAAAACAATTGGCAAATGCTGGTTTGACAATATTGTACAGCTTGTTTGTTAATCAAACGTGTTGTTTTGAATTAAAACTGCTCACTAGGAGAACATTTCAATGGCCTTCATGTATAAAACTTTTACCCAGCATGACGCTGTGTGTGTGTGTGTGTGTGTGTGTGTGTGTGTGTGTTTGTGTGTTTGTGTGTGTGTGTTTGTGTGTGTGTGTCCTTGCGTGCCTGTGTTTGTGTTTAAAAAAAATGTATAAGCACTTGCATCTGGACTGGTGATTAATACTGCAGCACAGTGATCATTTCAATGATGGACTGTCTTCCTCACCAACAGCTGTTACACAGCACCTGTATGGCAAGACCATAACTGTGTATGGGGGAAGCGTGTGTGTGTGTGTGTGTGTGTGTGTGTGTGTGTGTGTGTGTGTGTGTAGGACAAAACTATGACATCCCTCCCACATTGTTCTAATCTAGAACATACTCAGTCTGTTCTGAGTCGTCGTCGCCCCACCCACCACACACACACACACACATACACACATACCGTTCTGGGTGAGTTTGGTGGAGCAGACGAGGGTTGAGACGGTGAAGCTGTCTCTGGAGCTGACAGACAGGACTCCTACACTGCTGCGACTCAGTGTCCCCCCCTTTGGAACGTCACCCTGGTTTCGCGTAGAGGGCTGGGACAGGTACGAGTTCACATCCTCCATCCTCTTACTGTCCCCCTAAGAAAGAGAGGGGGGGGGGGGGGGAGTAGAGGCCACAGTTTAGTTTGGGAGTGAGCGCTTAATCAATAATTCCAGTTCATTTGTCAGGGAATCTCCAATGACTTAGTTTAGCCTATTCAGTCAGTTGTGAATTGATAATCACTCAGTGTCCCTGGTGATTTGGCTATGACTCAGACGTGATTCAATTCTCCAGTTCTTTCAGCTGTGAATCAATAATAATTCAGTTCCCTTGGCTATTTGACTGGGAATAGTTGTGTGAATCAGAGTTGATTCAGTTCTGACCTTGAAGACAACCAATTCATGAAGTCCATCCTGCAGCACTGTTCCATCCGCCTTCATCAGATGAACAAACGCCATGGCAAAGTTCTTCTCACTCTTATCCTTGGCTACAGAAAGAGAGACGACGGGGGAGAGACAGACCTAAGGTCATTTATTTAGTAGAGGTACGCAATGCCCCCTGTCACATTGCTTTCACCACTCCAGTCCAATCAGCTCAGCGGTTAAGAAAGTAAGGATGCAATGGGAGGATATATGGGAGGCCAGAGTTGGGTGTACTCACACTCCTGAGAGGAGCGGTGTCTGAACATGAAGCGCAGGTGGCTCCTATGCATCTCCTCCAGAGGGATGGCCACCTACAGTAGGACAACATTACATCTCCTATTACGGCCCTGTGTTTCGCGCAATCATGTGACATGCCTGGATTTGAACCTTTATTTAAAACCTTTTCCTCAAACCTTCCAGTTTCTTTTTATGTCAGATGGTCCAGCACCATCATCAGACAATTGATTTAATTTTTGGTGTAATTCTCCTTTCTGGAAGAGGCTCAAAATACCGGATGAAATCTTGCTATGTCACATGAATGCACAAAACCAGGGCCCTACAATACCACGTATTAAACAGACTATGCATAGTAGTATACACAGAGGGCAACAGTTGATCAACATGCACAAGCATACAACAGCGCATGCATGCATACACACACGCTGACCTTGAACGTCTCCATCCAGCGTGGTTGTTTGACCTGGTAGTAGATGACAGATCTGTACTCGTTCAGCGGCCGATCCCCGGCTCCCAGACAGATAGAGTTCTACAGGACAGACAGAAAGAGAGACGACAGAAAGAGAGAGATGACAGAAAAGAGATGACAGAAAGAGAGAGACAACAGAGACAACAGAAAGAGAGATGACAGAAAGAGACGACAGAAAGAGAGAGACAACAGAGAGAGACGACAGAAAGAGAGAGCCAACAGAGAGAGACGACAGAGAGAGAGATGGCAGAAAGAGACGACAGAAAGAGAGAGACGACAGAAAGAGAGAGACAACAGAGAGACGACAGAAAGAGAGAGACAACAGAGAGAGACAACAGAGAGAGAGATGGCAGAAAGAGACAACAGAAAGAGAGAGATGGCAGAAAGAGACGACAGAAAAAGAGATGACAGAAAGAGACACAACAGAGAGAGACGACAGAAAGAGAGATGACAGAAAGAGACAACAGAAAAAGAGATGATAGAAAGAGAGAGACAACAGAGAGAGACGACAGAAAGAGAGATGACAGAAAGAGACGATAGAAAAAGAGATGATAGAAAGAGAGAGACAACAGAGAGAGAGATGACAGAAAGAGAGATGACAGAAAGAGAGAGACGACAGAAAGAGATGACAGAAAGAGAGTGACGACAATCAATTCAACTAACTCCCATCCATCTAGATACATCGAACCCAACAACCCCAAACAGCAGATGACATATGAAATACAAAGTATGATACAGTGCTGAAACAGTATCCCTTCTTGGCTACTTCCAGATGGCCTTGGGTGTAATATTGTTAGTGTGAGGAGATGTTCTATTTGTGTGACAGAGTTTTTATATTTGGTGTGACACACACACACACACACACACACCGTGTCCTGCCCAACTCACCGGCACAGCCTTGCCCTCCTCGTCACACACCATCATGATGACCTCCATGTTTTTCTGGGTGGTCTTGTTGTACTTGTCAAAGTCCCCAGTACACAGAGTCAAGTAGATGTCGTTGCGGATGTCCCCCGGCATGATGATCTCTGGGAAGCCCAGTTTACGGGCCACCACCGTGCTGCGGTCCACCAGGTGAGGGTACTCCTTACGGATCTGGACGATGTCACCCACCAGGGCCTTCATCGTCACCCACAGACCTGGAGGGAGGAAGGGGTCAAGCGTTGACAATACAGTCCATGGAATAGTGTGAAGAGTCCATTCAGTAATAACCACAACAGTCAGTAGAGACATCAGCCATGAAGGGGTCGTTTGGGCTACTCTGTGGGGTGTGCACTACCTTGTCCTCCACTGTCTCCCCGCGATGCTGTCACCTTGTTCAGCAGGGAGTGGAGGAAGTCATTCTCTGCCACAACCCTGTAAACACACACACAAACATTTCAACTACATTACAATGACTAAACTAGGTAGGGATGGGGGGAGAGAGGCGGACAGGGAGAAGGAGGCAGGACTCACGGAACGAACGGGATGAAATACTGCTTCTCCTCGTCACACTCTATCTTTCCTTTGATGATGTCACTGATGTCCATCACTGCAGAGAAGAAGAAAATAATTGCCTCTTTTACATTTTCTGTGATCCACCGAGTACAAAATATGAATGTACTGTGTGTCAAGCCGTGACCACTATCAGTGGATGCCAATTCAAAATCTTGTTAACACTGCCCACTACCCTATGCCATACACTAGTACCTACCTGCCACTCCAAAGGGCCTGCGGAGGCCCAGGGTACACTTCTTGGTGCCAGTCTCTTTCAGTTCCATACGACCCACTCTCACTATCTGACAGATCAGGTAGATCTTGTCTCTGTTCAAATCCTTATTCCCCAGGTCCTGGAGAGGTATGAGGGAGGAGAAATCTAAATAACATGGGGGTCCCGAGGCAAAACCAGTTGAGAACCACTGACCTAAACGATACCACGGTGGCCACCTCGGTAACTTGGGATTCGGGATATCATTTTGGCATCAAACAGTGCTCCCTAGTGGTGACTTACTGTAAAGACAACCTTCAGGTTGTTCAGCATGTCAACGTCTTTAGGAAAGCCTTTACTGGTCCAACGGATCAGGTAGTTCTCACTGGAGGGGGGGGGGCATGGAAAGGGTTAACAGGACATGTCTTATAAACACGTAATAAACCCTCAATAAGAATCTAAATGCATTGAATGCACGTGTTAAAACCATTTTTGGGACATAGACAAAAATAATTGCTAATCCATTGCTTTCAGCTCTTCCAAAAAAATGCTTCTCCTAACTATAACTTTTCTTGTCCAGCAGAGACTGACGCTGACTTTCTATCAATCTGCTCTGCATGTACATTGGGGAAATGTTGCCGAGCCATCCAAAGCCCACACCTTCCAAAAAGATCCCTGTCACAGTTTGACACAGTTTGACTCTGGTCTGGATGAGAAAGGAGGGAGAGGAGTATAGATGGGTCTGTTTGACAGTGATAGACAGCTGTCGCCATTAGCTGTTAGTCAAGCTCTGCTCCTCTATGTTCTGCATTACTATGTTCATAATGAAATAGGATGTACAGTACATGAGACTGCGACCATATTGAGAACAGGGTGACATGGGAATAAGAGGAGGAGAGGAAGAGAAAAGTAGTGAGGATGAGAGAGGCAGGTATCCATCATCATCACTGGTGTCAGTCAAACTGCCTTTCTATATGCAGCATTCTATGACAAGTGCTACGCTACAGTACAGTACAGTACAGTACACCACAGTACAGTACAGCACAGTACACCACAGTACAGTACAGCACAGTACACCACAGTACAGTACACCACAGTACAGTACACCACAGTACAGTACACCACAGTACAGTACACCACAGTACAGTACAGTACAGTACACCACAGTACAGTACACCACAGTACAGCACAGTACACCACAGTACAGTACACCACAGTACAGTACACCACAGTACAGTACAGTACACCACAGTACAGCACAGTACACCACAGTACAGTACACCACAGTACAGTACAGTACACCACAGTACAGTACAGCACAGTACACCACAGTACAGTACACCACAGTACAGTACACCACAGTACAGTACACCACAGTACAGGAATAAAAACATATGGAAAGTGGGGTAAGAGGAGGAAGAGAGTGAGGAGAGAGAGAGGAGAGAGAAATAAATAGAGGCAGAGGGAGGAAGGGTGACCGAAGCACAAGATGGATGTAAAAAGAGAACTGGATAGAGGGATGTTTAGATAGAGACCTGATGATGGTCTGTTTGTTGGGGTCGTATAGGGACATGAAGAGTTCAGAATCTTCTCCGATCCGACAGACGAAGTTCCGGACGAAGACATAGAGGCTGTGAGTGGGAGAGGACTGGATCCGGGCCGAGATTACCGAGTGGCCCGTCTGAACGTTGGACTACGAGAGAGAGAGAGAGAGAGAGAGAGAGAGAGAGAGAGAGAGAGAGAGAGAGAGGGCGAGAGAGAGAGAGGGTGAGAGATATACTTAAATGTAAGGGGCTTGTTGACTATGCCTACACTCTTGGTTATCATATCTGGTGCCTGACCAATGTCTTCTTTGTATTCTCTTTATCGCTACTTTCTCAACTCTCTCAATCTTACTTCATCCACACTTTTCTCCCCATCTCTGTAACTCCACCTCTTCAACCCTGACCCCACTTTCCCTTATTCTCGGTCTTTCTTTCTCCCTTACTCTCTGGGCTCTAGTTTCGGCTATGGCTAAGGAGGCGCACGTGTCAAATGCACGTTAGTTTGACATTTCGTAATGTAAAAACGGGTGCACTGGCATTTTCCAGCTCTAACGCCAGGTTTGCCAATTTACCTGTCTAGCGTCAGCTCCCTTGTGCTGAGGTGGGAGGGGTGGAAATATTTGAGGTGTGTCCTTAAAAACATGCGCAAACCACCATTTTATGCAGCGCTAATAGGAAGTTTTAAGACCCACAAAAAGCAGGATTTAACCGTAGCCCAGTTGATAATGGCATGGATTTGAGAGCGGAAGCGCAGCCTATTCAGCCATGATGCACAGTACCAATGGAAGAGAGATGTGCCTTTTGTGCAGGTGAATATCATATTTAGAACCATAAAAAACGATTGGTTCCCCACCCATTGTATTTAATTTGATTAAAAACCAAGCGTAGCCCACCCTCCCCTTAATCAAGGCTGGTTTAGCGGCATCGCATGTCTTTTTTATCCGTGTCCATTAAAAGGTCAAATAAAAATAAATAAAAATTACCCAAGTAGTCTATGAGTAATGGTCTACCGAGAATGGTCTACTGAGAATGTTTTGAAATATTTTAGAGGTTTTTGCCCTCGTACTTTTCCCTTATTCACAATTCACATACCTGTATACTTCATTTCGATTGTTCAGGTAGGTTATTCATCCCCATGTTCGATGAGTGCCCCTTGTCCGATTACCGAAGACTCGCGCTCCTATTCAGTCATCCTATAATGCCATATCAATGGCAGGTTTTTTTTAGAATCAGCCTTGCACATTGGCAACGATACAATTGATAGGAGCGTAGAATTTTATATAGACGTGCGAATGTTATGCGTAAAGACATTTAGGCCCCACAGTGCCATGGAACGAGAGAAGCGATTTAATGTATCATGTTTCTGACCCGATCCTACTTAGAAATATTGTTGTTGGTTTAAAAAAATATGGACTGTTTTTTTGTTTAATTTGATTAATAACCAAATATTCACTGCCCATGTCATGGCTCGAATGCAATGCAATCTGGAGAAGTGCAAATGTTTATAAACATTACATTTGCGAGCAGTAGAAAGGTGAGTGGACATGCCCCCTTTCTCTTTATATTGGATCTTTATCTAGCTCCGGTGAAAAGTTTGGATCTGCGTAAAACTCTCCATAATATAAATTCCATAGTTCATATTCCATATTCCTAATGGCCTTCTCTGTACTATAAGTCCATGGGGAGCAATAATGGTGCCTGTAACTGTTTAACAGACATGCAGATGTAGGATCTTAATTTGATCGCCCTGTTGCAATGCAGGAAATATAAAACTTGTAGTGTATTTGAGGTTTAAAAAGGCTTCTGAAGCTTGTCATTTCTACTTTGACATTTCAGACTTGATTTGCCCTTACGAAAAATGTATCAACCCTTACACAAATGTCCATTAATCCTAATCCACATAATAGTTGCTTCAGGATTATTTCCCTGCTTTAGCAAACTGGCTCAAAATGAGATCTTACATCTGTAGCCTATTTAAAACAAGTAGTTGTTTTTGTTTTTATTACAATTTGATTAGAATGATCAGTCTTTTTTAGGCCTTATCAAAAGCACAGTGAATTTAATCTTCTAGCTTATTGACCATGTTTGGCATGTCCAGACTGCAATTTACAGTAGGCTTAGCCTCTGCATCAGTGCAAATACTATAGTCTATGTTTAAGAATGTATTTTCATATTGAAGTAGTGAAATTATGCGGACTGCAAATATATTCATCATATTTAGTAAATATGGTGCAGGCTATTTAACGAAATAGGCTATAATAGACTAACTGACAATGCAATACATTTAACAAATAAATACCCAACTTGAAGCAACCATATACTCAGCCATGGGGCATGTTCTGATTGCCCAGTGAGGGCCCGAGCCTCAACTCACCAACAATTTGTTTATTCATCAAAACACACCACCAGCTACTGCGCCCATAATTCCAGTTGTGAAAATAGCAAATATCTGAATAACAGCCCCGTGAACCTACAGCGCTGAGATTGATCATTGTGATAGGTTTGTTCAAACCTGACCTGTTCCTCTTTGATGCGTTCGTTGATCTTGGTGGTGGCGTCTTGGTGGGCTCTGAACAGGCTGATCACGCTGGCGTTCTCTGGGTCCAGCATGTTCCCATTCACATCCCGCACCACCAGGTCCAACTCCAAGATCCTGGAGGGGACAGGGAGGAGGAAGAAGAAGGAGGAGGTGGAGGATGGAGGTAGGAGGAGGAGAAGGAGCAGATGGAGAAAGCGAAATGTTTATCACTCAGACAGATGCAGAGATGGAAACTTTCCCAAATGAGAATAATCTATTTTAGTGATAATGTGCACTCCTAGAAGTAAAGGTGCCTGGAATAACCTTTTGGGTTGCCACACAGGCGGAACTTTTCCAGTTGAGAAAGATTCCTTGAGGAACCCCTCAGAAAAACCTTTCTGTGATGGAAGGGGTTCAGTTATGAACCTTTTTAATAATATATTGTAGAGGTGACAGCCTATCAGATTGGAGGCATGGTTAATTGGAAGTATGGCTTTTCAGATATTTATTTTTGGTCGGCTGTAAAATGTCATTCATCTTCAAGTTTGTACACTGGAAATGAAAATGTTCCTTGAATACTTATGCATATTACATATAATATCAATAATATTAACGATGCTGATTACATACAGTAATAAAGTGGTAACTATTTCAACTTTGGGATTTGCACAGGCTCTTGAGGAGCTCATACACCTCTATTGCATAATCTGCCTACTGCTATAATCTGTTTAGTATCGAATGATTAGTGTGCACGTAAACACAGTCAATGAGGGTAACAGTCATGTAAACGCCATACTCTGCTTATCTTAATCGGCATGAAGGTCATAACCGAAGTAATCATATGCTGATTAAAACCACTGGTTTTTCGGAGCTATCTTTCAAGTGATTAACATGTAGACATCGTAAGCGGCGTTCCAGCTGTG
Organism: Oncorhynchus mykiss; assembly: GCF_057628025.1. Taxonomy (NCBI): domain Eukaryota; kingdom Metazoa; phylum Chordata; class Actinopteri; order Salmoniformes; family Salmonidae; genus Oncorhynchus; species Oncorhynchus mykiss. The sequence goes on along the minus strand of NC_143035.1, from coordinate 7,276,163 downwards.
TATTTGATCATGTGCTAGCACCAGCCGAGCGAGCCTCCCTCTTTAGTGTGAGGGAAGTGTGTCCGGGAACAACTGAATGTACGCTTCTTAGAAGTCGTTTTCAAATACAAACTTCATATGTCCGAACTCAGAATCAAATACGCTCTGCAAAAATAATATGTTCCCTGTGGTAGAGCGTTTATTTTGATTGGCAATTTTTCTGCATTTATCAGAGTGCCAATCAGGTAGCCTGATTTCAGATGTGTCCATGTAAACAGAATTATTAGCATGTCAATTATTTAATCAAAATATTATTTTAATCGGACTGTCAACAATAATTGCATTACTGTGTGCATGTAACCGCCCTGAAGCTACAAAACTGTCAGTGTTCAACCTTAACATGTGATGACAATACAACAGAACAGATGAACAGGAATGACATTTACTCTAACGGGTGGCCAAAAAAAAATATATCTTAAAGCCATGCCCCTGCTAAGCCATGCCTCCACTCCAGAGGAACCCATTGCTACAATGAACCATTACATGTTCTTCCAAGAACCCCCTTAAGTATCCATTGAATAGTAATGGTTCCTTGAGGAACTCCAGGGTTTCTCGAGTCACCACTCATTCTAAGAGTGTAGTTCTGTTAGAGTCTATGGGCCATACTTGTTGCCATAGTCAATTTTGGAGGTGACTTTCTGTTTGAGCTCCTTGAACTCGTCGCTAGGCAGCGTGCCAGACAGGAGCTGGGAACGCCATTCCATCAGATCCCACATCAGCCGTTGGACCTGCACCACACGCTTCTTCTTATTGGTCTACACAGAAAGACAAATGGTTACACACACACACCATGCACACAGACACACACACACACACACACACACACACACACACGTACAGATGTGGGATCTTAATTTGATCACTATTTTGATACTGCATATTTTCCTGCACAACAGGAAACTTGTAGTATATTCAAGGTTTAAAACAGCTTGTAAAGTTTGTAATTTCCACTTCAAAATGTCAGACTATGTCAAACTAATGTCAGAATAATTTAAATTTCCTGTTGCTGATTATTTTCCTGATGGAGCAACCTGGCTCAAATTAAGATCCTTAATTTAAGATCTGTACATGTACATGTGCACGTACACACACACACACACACACACACACACACACACACACACACACAAAGAGTGTTGAGGTGTTTACCACATAGAGTTGTTTCCAGATGCTTCCCCACTCCCTCAGAGTGGTGGTCACCTCCTTCACTAGGGGCATCTCTGCTGACAACACCACCTCCTGGTCCCTGTGGAATTAAAACCATATATTACTGACACACACACAGACGCACACATGCACACACACACACACACACACACACACACACACACACACACACCACTCACCCTTGCTTTTCAATGATGACCTTCCTCAGCTGCACTACGCTGGCCGGGAATGCTCCCTGTGAAGGTATGGGGGGAGAGAGGTAGAGAGCGGGGAGAAAGGACAGACATAAAGAGTGAGGGAGAGAGTACATAGAAATCCTATTTGCTCACTTCCTCGCCAAAATAGTATGCACTTTCACCCAACGCATCTACCCTGTCTTAACCTGTCCAGGTGTTGTCTTACCTGTCGATCCTTGTTCCTGACTAGGTAGCCTTTATACCAGCCTGCAACCAGGGAACAAAGGGCACAGTCACAGGACATACACATATCACATCCAGTGACAGCACACACACCTACACACACTGTAAAACTGTCTTAGTAGTAATCAGCTAAAATAATGACATCCAGACACACACATTATTCCCAGTCAAACCACAACATTCCCAGTCAGCTCCCTCACCATCGCAGGTCTCCTGGATGTGGACTGTGTCCCCAACCTCCAGAGACAGCTGCTTCACCCCAAGGCCAATGAAATTCCATGTTACTAGGGGAGACACAGAGAGATGGCCAATGAATGTCACACCAGTAAGAGAGCAGAAACCGAACCGAAACGAACCATTAGCTTTTGTTTGCCACACTTTAAACCCAACAAAAACAATCAACGTTCCTTGTTCGGGGGAGGGTATGTTCGATTTTTGTTTTGCTTGCTGGGGAACAAGCGTATACGCTGACTGTACAAAACATTAAGAACGCCTGCTCTTTCCCTGACATAGACTGACCAGGCGAATCCAGGTGAAAGCTATGATCCCTTATTGATGTCACTTGTTAAATCCACTTCATTCTGTGTAGATGAAGGGGATTACAGGTTAAAGAAGGATTTTGAAGCCTTGAGACAACTGAGACATGGATTGTGTATGTGTGCCATTCAGAGAGTGAATGGGCAAGAGAAAAGACTTCAGTGCCTTTGAGCGGGGCCTGGTAGTAAATGCCAAGACCTGCAACGCTGCGGAGGTTTTCACGCTCAACAGTTCCCTGTGTGTATGAAGACAGTGTATATACTCAGTGTATATGTGCTTGTTCAGATTACAAAAAGAAAAGAGGATATGTTTGTACGACTATGTCAAGAATTGTGTGCCTTCTTTAACATGTCCAATAGCAATAGTTATACCCCCCCCCCCCCCAAAAAAAAACGTTCTTGTCCATCAGTAATAATATGGTTGTACACTGTCTTCCATTGTTCTGGTGTTTTACAGGTCTGTGTACACATGATGCTAGAAATGGAAACCTACTCACGCCCACTGTACCACTGCTCTATTTGTGACAGCCAGAAACCTCATGTTACTTCCTCCCTTCTACACTTCCTGTGTTTTCAATCGAACACAAAAGAAGATTTATCAATTTTAGAATTCATTTCCTGCAATTCTACACATCTTGCCCTGAGATGTAGAGAAAATGTTGCAGTCTTAAAGCAAGTTTGCTGCAATTCTACACATTTTGCCATTGGGACGGAGACTATAGGGCTGTGGCGGTCATGACATTTTGCCAGCTGGTAATTGTCATGCAAATGCTGCCGGTCTCACGGTAATTGACTGTTAATGAACCTAAACATGTTTAGCATCTCCAGGCTTTCCACGCATACACAGGGGGGGGGGGGGGGGGGGGGGTTGAATAAATCCATTTAATATAGTCTACACCATCACAATAACATTAATTATTTATTTGGTTGTGGTAGAACTATAAACCTGGGAATGTCTTAGGACAAATGTAAACATATGAACTGCATGGTGTGACGTTATACTGATGGTTTGGAAAACGTGGCGAGAAAGGCATGCACTCTGACCCTTGTGCTTCCAGCGGAGAGAGAGACCATTGCATTTCTGCTCTGCACTCTTAGAAAAACAGGTGCTATCTCGAACTTAAAAGGGTTTTCCAGCTATCCCAATAGGATAACCCTCTTGAAGAACCCCTTTTGGTTCCAGGTAGAACCCTTTTGAGTTTCATGTAGAACCCTTGACAGAGAGGATTCTACATGGAACCAAAAAGAGTTCTACCTGGAATCAAAAAGAGTTCTACCTGGAACCAGAAAGGGTTCTCCTATGGGGACTGCCAAAGAACCCTTTTGGAATCCTATTTTCTAAGAGTGATCTTGTATACCAAGCAAGTTATGGTATATCTAATCAATGGAAGATGACAGAATTAAAAGTGAAATGTGAAAGAAAGGCCGCAACGACCAAAAGCTGCTAATTAGGCTATAATCTGAATGGAGTTGTTGTCACGTGTAGGTTAACTCTAGGATGGTGAGAAGCGCAGCAATGCAGTTAGCTAGTTTCTCTCAGTGTGACGCAGTCAAGACAGGTACTATGTAATCGGATGGAGTAATAAATAACTAGCAAGAAGTTAGTCTGGCATGAGTTAACAGCGGTTGCAGTCTCTCCCACTGTGCCTGCTCCAGTGCTCTGTCTTACACATACATTCACACACACACACTGCACAGACTCCACCTCCCCATAGCCTACAGCTTGTCGCTCTGTGCCTCTCTCTCTCCCTCTCTTTTCTCCATAGCTCCAAAGTAGAAAAACAATTGGCTTTTCTGCTGCTTCCCTCACTCGGATCAGACCGGGTCAATAAGGTGACGGGTCTGGTTGTCCTTTAGGTACTTTCGGAACGAGTTAAAACTGTTTATTTATACATATTGGGTCCGGCGCTTTCGCGTGTCCATTTCGGAACAGGACCTGTTACTCCCATCACAATTTGTACTCATCATTCAGATTGTTCAAATTCAATCAGGAAGTGTTTAGAGAGTGATTAGAGGGACAATAGAGTGCTGAGTACCAGGCCATTAGCGAGGGCCTTTAGTAAATTTGGTAGGCTACCCATCAGCTCCATTAATTTACGCAGTTTGGGATGGGATTACCTTGAACAATGGTCACCGGGAATTGGACTGCGGGTCATGACTCATGACTGACGGTAAGGTTACCATGACAGCCCTAGGCGGAGAGAAGATTTTTGATTTTATAACTCACTTCATGCAATTCTACTCATTTTGCCATGGGGTGGAGAGAAATGTTCGACTAACAAAATCAATGGGTTGCTTCAGTCTGTAATTCGACCATGATTTCTACACGTTTAGACGAACTAACACATTTTTTTTTTTTAATTTAAACTCATTCGGGGGCTCAATTTACTGTTGAGAGTTAGAATAGTAGAATACGCAAGGTGAAATGAAAAACATTTGGTTGTGCATCAGCAGTTGTCTACTATTCTAACTCTCAGTTCCTGAGAGTTAAACAAAAGCCTGTGGGGCCCATCACTGTTCTAATGCATTGTAGAACTACTGCAGCAAATACAAACCCTGCTCTGAAGATCAATATGTTTATGTTTATGAAAAGTGACAGTGATAGAATCAGTCTTTCTGATTAGGAAACATGCCAGGGCATGCTATCATGTGTGTCAAGTGATTCCTGACAGTCATGTCACAAAGTCACTGTCTGATGCAGCCACTGAAGCACTCTAAGCACCCATTTTGTTTCTCTGAACATGGAGGTCTATCAGTGATCTCGACCTCATCTCCCTCTATCATGTCTGTGCAGACAGTCAGAATGTTAGTCAGTTACCTGAGGTCTGCCCACTTCCTGTCAAGGAGGAAGTGAGGGCGATCGGAGATCACCCTCTGCAAGCTAGCAAGCAAACACACACAAGCACATACACACATACACACTTAAGACTGCACAGGTGCGTGTGGGTTACTCACCTACGCCATATCGCTCCGTTGTGGTCGTCATCCAAGGAGCCATGACTGCCTTTCTTTTCTCTCTCGCCACCTCTCTCCCTTACACTCTTTCTCTGGGTGTCTGAGATACGTTCTCCGCTCTACCTCTCACTTCTGCGTTTTTTTTGTCTGTGTATGAAAGCAGATAACTCCTCCCCCTCTCCTTCCTTCCTCTTCACTTTCTCTTCTCAGCTGTCATGGGATAACCGTCTCAGTAGTTGTTAATGTAGAGGCCTGTTCACTAGCTGTAGCTCTCTATGTGACCTCACTCTTAGAAAAAAGGGTTCCAAAAGGTTATTCGACTGTCCCTACAGGAGAACCCTTTTTAGTTCCAGGTAGAACCTTTGTTGTTTCCAGGTAGAACTATTTTTGCCCGTTGTGTAGAGGGTTCTATCTGGAACCAAAAAGGGTTCTTCAAAGGGTTCTCCTCTGGGGAACTTTTAGGTTCTAAATAGCCCCTTGTGTAGTCCGAACGATGAACCTGTTCTCAATGAGTGTTCAATGGGCAGCGTGAGTGTACTATGTAAGGCAATAGTTTAGTCTAAAGTGGCAAATGATCTTACTAACTTGTTGGCAGCCTATCTGAAATACATTTTTTTCCATATGCCAACTATGTTCGATATAAAACACAACAGATACTTGGCAACATGTTTCAGCTCCTGCTTGGGCAGTGCTCCTAAAAAACACAAGCTTCTCTTCTCTCTCCTCTTTCTGCTCCTTTGTGTGTGTGATGGAGTGACCAGACAGAGTGATGTAGCCAGCCCTGCATCTAGAACAGCTTGTGCCAGTCCACTCCCACTGTGGATGTAGCCTAATCTTGGTAAACCATCTGGGAGCTAACAATTCTGTTCCGCTGCACGGAGTCAATAGGCAATAGGAGGCTAGGTGTAGCTTACTACTGCAACACCAATCTCTCATTATGAGTGATGGGACTGTAAAATTGATGTGTAGCGTGTAGTTGCCTCACTTATCCACAAGAGGGTAGTATACGTTACATTTTACAAGAGGTCATAACTATACACACAGTAGTTGCACACTACAAGCAAGTGTTTGCTTTTTAGAAACATGAGAACTGAACAAACCCACACAAATGAACTTTTATTTTTCAAAATTTGAGTTGATAACATAATAATTGATTGTCTATGATATAAAACTATCCAAATGTGGTCAAATTGATTTCTGTATAACACACCCGATTTCATTCAAGAGACCTCTCTCATGCACAGTCCACAGCATGCTCGGTTCGCCACAGCAAGCATCCATGGTCCATTACTTACATGATCCTGTGGGAACAGAATGGAGAGATGCTATATCAGAAGACCAGCGGTGGGGGGGGGGGGGGGGGGGGGGGGGAGTACTCAATTGTCATTCTTGAGTAAAAGTAAAGATACCTTCATAGAAAATGACAAAAGTGAAAGACACCCAGTAAAATATGAATTCTGTAAAATTCTAAAAGTTTCTGGTTATAAATGTACTTAAGTAAAGTGATGGAAAAAAGTATTCAATTGTCATACTTGAGGAAAAGTACAAAGTAAAAGTAAACGCTACACATCAAATTCCTTATATTTAGCAAACCAGACGGCACAATGTAATTTTTGTCATTTATTTTTACAGACAGGGGGCACTCTCCAACACACTCCAAATCCTTTACAAACGCAGTATTTGTGTTTAGTGAGGAAGTCGCGATGACAACACGTTATATTGATAGGTGCGTGAATTGGAACGATTGTGCTGTTCTGCCTGAGCATTCGAAATGTCTGGGTGCATGTTTGCAGAGCTGCTGGAAAACAGCCCCAGTACTACACACAAACACACATTAATTTATAAATTATAATGGATTCATAATTAGTCCTTCCCACTCAATTAAACAAATCAATGTCCCCTGCAACCCTAAATACACAACTCAAACGCCCCTGTTTTCAAATCCCTTTTGGCCCGACAGTCTAGGGGGGGGGGGATGGTAATGAGACCCGTAACATAACTCATGCAAATTATAATTGAAATAACCACGACAACTGAAATAATACCGTCAAACTCAGGGTTTATTTATAACCACACGGTAATGGGGGGAGCAGGAAAATGAGCTGAGCTGGACCCAAGGAAAGAAACAATAAGTATACAAAAACACCCCTAAGCTAGACTAGCCTACTTTAACAACAGCTAACTAACCAAAAATACAGTGGGTGGTCCGCCCAGTTCTAACTAGTGTATTTAACAAAGTTCACCTACGGGGTAGTGTATGCCCATGGGCAACTTGTCTTGGTTTCCCCCTTTTCCCACCAGCAACAAACAAACACCATAACAATACTCACAGGGGATGACAAAGTGCTATGGAGGTGCACAAACAAAAAGCGAGTGAAACACAGAGATCTACATACATGGCATTTACAAAGAGATTGAGCTCTAGAGCAAACAACTGATGGGGTTTTTAAACCAAGGGAAAGGAACTGTGATTGGGTAGGAAACAGGAGGAGGTGTGTCTTCTGATTGATGGGTTGATTGTTGACTGATTGGGGAGTAATGATTTTCACCTGTGAGGGGAGAAGGAGAGAAAAGAAACACACACAGGATACACACACACACAGGATAACTGTATCCGTAACAGCCCCACAAAAAAAACAAAAAACGATCTGTGCATTCAAACCTTTTTGTTCAGTGTGTGTTGCATACCGTATGTATATTTTTGCAATCGTGTTAGAACTCAGACTGGGAATAGTGTGTCACAATGTATATACAGTTGAAGTCAGAAGTTTACATACACCTTAGCCAAATACATTTAAACTCAGTTTTTCACAATTCCTGACATTTAAACCTAGTGAACACTCCCTGTCTTAGGTCAGTTTGTAACGGTCGTCGGTGGAAGAAGGTGAGGACCAAAGCGCAGTGTGGTACCTGTTCATGTTATTTAAACGGAACACTATCAAACTAAGAAACAAACAGCACAACCGAAACAGCTCCGTCAAGTGCAACCCACACTAAACAGAAAAATAACCCACAACTCAAGGGTGAAAACAGGCTGCCTAAGTATGGTTCTCAATCAGGGACAACAATTGACAGCTGCCTCTGATTGAGAACCATACCAGGACAAACACAGAAATACCAAATCATAGAAAAAAGAACATAGACTGACCACCCAACTCACGCCCTGACCATACTAAAACAAAGACATCACAAAGGAACTAAGGTCAGAACGTGACACAGTTAGGATCACCACTTTATTTTAAGAATGTGAAATGTCAGAATAATAGTTGAAAGAATGATTTATTTCAGCTTTTATTTCTTTCATCACATTCCCAGTCAGTCAGAAGTTTACATACACTCAATTAGTATTTGGTAGCATTGCCTTTAAACAGTTTAACTTGGGGCAAACATTTCGGGTAGCCTTCCACAAGCTTCCCACAATAAGTTGGGTGAATGTTGGCCCATTCCTCCTGACAGAGCTGGTGTAACTGAGTCAGGTGTGTAGGCATCCATGCTCGCACACGCTTTTTCAGTTCTGCCCACAAACGTTCTATAGGATTGAGGTCAGGGCTTTGTGATGGCCACTCCAATACCTTGACTTTGTTGTCCTTAAGCCATTTTGCTCATTGTCCATTTGGAAGACCCATTTGCGACCAAGCTTTAGTTGATGTCTTGAGATGTTTCTTCAATATATCCACATAATTTTCCTAACTCATGATGCCATCTATTTTGTGAAGTGCACCAGTCCCTCCTGCAGCAAAGCACCCCCAAAACATGATGCTGCCACCCCCATGCTTCACGGTTGGAATGGTGTTCTTCGGGTTGCAAGCCTCCTCCTTTTTCCTCCAAACATAACGGTGGTCATTATGGCCAAACAGTTCTATTTTTGTTTCATCAGACCAGAGGACATTTCTCCATAAAGTACGATCTTTGTCCCCATGTGCAGTTGCAAACCTGGCTTTGGCTTTTTTTATGATGGTTTTGAAGCAGTGTCTTCTTCCTTGCTGAGCGGTATTTCAGGTTATGTCGATATCGGACTTGTTTAACTGATACTTTTGTACCTGTTTCCTCCAGCATCTTCATAAGGTCCTTTGATGTTGTTCTGGGATTGATATAAGGTAGTAGTTTTGGAATTGTTAGCTAGATTACTTGTTGGTTATTTCTGCATTGTCGGAACTAGAAGCACAAGCATTTCGCTACACTCGCATTACCATCTGCTAACCATGTGTATGTGACAAATAACATTTGATTTGATTTGGATTTAAAGGTGGAATAAAATAAATAAATAAAAACACTTCAAAAAAGTTTCCACTATTTACAGTAGCTGAGTGAGCAGCTGATTTATCATGTGGTTTATCTGGGGCAAAGGAAGTGGCTGTGTTGACTAACGAAAAATCTTCAAATGTTCTTTGACAAAGAGAAGTTGGAGGCTGAAATTTCTTTGCTAAAAAAGTTTATGTGGAATGCAACCAAGGAGATTACGTGTGTGTGTGTGTGTGTGTGTGTGTGCGTGCGTGTGCGCGCGTGTGGACATGTTTAACTATTCCACAAGAATAGAAAACCAACTAATATTTGACCAACTAGGGACATTTTGTTAGTTCCCAGAAGGTCAAATGCTATTTCTAGGGGGTTTAGGGTTAATGTTAGAATTCGTGTTAGGGTTAGAATTGTGTTACGTGTTAGGGCTAGGAGCTCGGGTTAGTTTTAGGGTTAGGATTAGGAGATGGGGTTAGGTTTAGGGTTAGGGTTAGGAGCTAGGGCTAGGTTTAGGGTTAAGGTTAGGTTTTAGATTAAGGTTTGGGTTAGGGTTAAGGTTAGGGTAAGAGTATGGGTTAGGGTTAGGTAAAAGTTGAGGGATTAGGAAAAATAGGATTTTGAAAGGGACTGAATTGTGTGTCCACACAAGGTTAGCTGTACAAAACTGTGTGTGTGTGTGTGTGTGTGTGTGTGTGTGTGTGCGCACTGTGATACGTTATCACCTTGACCTGATAACAGTAGGGAGGTAGACACCTTGCGACTCACAAGGAGAAAACAGGGTGGAGCTGACAGGTGTGTGGGGTCTGGTGGGGCTGGAGAGAGGTCGTCAGGGACAGAGATGAAGGGACAGAGATGTGTGTTTGTAGGTGAACCCATATTTAAGCAGGAGAAATGAGGCATAGACACTTGGATAGAAAATAAGTTGTTGGGGAGAGAGAGCAACAGCCACAGACAGATAGAGCAAACGAGAGGAGGGGAAAAGGTCAATAAACGATTGATAGGGAATGCAAGACAGAGAAAAAGAGACCCACATGAAAAGATTTAACACCATATCAGCAAAAAGTGATTCCAGAGAGAACAACTCTGCCAAATCTGAAATCTGCGTGTTCTCGGCTAAAAATACCATTCTAATACCAGTAAAAAACACACAACAGCTGTCTGAGACTCCTTAAAATGACTCATTAAAGAACATTCCAGTCCTCTCTAAAGTCCCGGGGCAAATCTCAAATAAGGACACTCTATGATGAGCTCTTGTGAAAAGTAGTGTAATGGTGTATATGAGGAAGACAGAAAAGAGACGTAGAAGGATAGCATGAGAGCTAGCATTGAATTAACTTGCTAAGCATGGGGGGGCGACTTGTACAAAAGTCCGTGGCTAATTCAGATCTGTATGCTAACTGGCATCTTGTTTTGAAAGGTTTCCCTAATTGAAGGACAGCTTGTTTACCATGCATTGTGAACAGGTGTGAAACCAAGTTATAAATTGTATTTATCATGCGAGTGGAAGACTATTAAAGTTAATGCCAAAGTACATTTAACCACGGTAGAGAGAAAGAGAACAAGGGGGGGGGGGGCAAGAGAAAATGAGTCATACACACATGCGCGCACCCGCATCACGAACGAGTCTTTGGTTCCCATACAGTCTGACGGAGTCGAGTAACGTTAGAGCAGAGAGGAGGAAAGAAGAGAGAGATGACACAGTACAGGAGTTGGAGTAGCACTGAGACTGCGGTGAGTTTTACACGTTCTCTTATTCCAATGTCAGTGACAAGTGAGTACATTTGTACCAGGTGACATCAGATCTATACTTAATGGCGGTAACAAAAATACTAACCTATTAAACGGTCAAATTCTACCACATAACCTCCTCAGGAGGTTTTACTTTATTTCTAAGACCTGTTTTTGACCAAGTTCAAAAACCCATTTAATAGGTGATCTGTTCTGAAGCTTATTAATAAGCTACCAAAAATTACTTTTCAACTCACTCAGCCAGTCACATGCGCTGTTGTTACACAGTGTACACGTAACCTGCACGTAACTGGGAACACAATGGCAAGCACAGAGGTCACCAATTCTCTGGACCTGAGAATGAGGGAGTGTGAGTGGATGATCTGTCTATGGAGTGAAACCCGACGGATCTGTTTGTGTCTTTATTCCAGTAGAAATAGAGGGGATTTGGCTGAAATAGAAACAGGAACAACTACATCTGGTTATCATTTTTTTATTTTTAAATCCAGTTGGATAAACACTCCAAACAGCTTACCTGACAGCTCGGTTCTCAGGCAAATCTCTGGTTAAGACACAGGTGTTTGATCACATTAACAAAATTGTTCAATTGGTATTGAAAGCATCTCACCAATCATACTCTCTTGGCACTTTGGGGTGGCAGGTCACCTAGTGGTTAGAGCATTGGGCCAGTAACCGAAAGGTTGCTAGATCAAATCCCCGAGCTGACTAGGTAAAAATCTGTTGTTCTGCCCCTGAACAAGGCAGTTAACCTGCTGTTCCTAGAATACCATTGTAAATAAAAACTTGTTCTTAACTGAATTGCCTAGATAAATAAAGGTCAAAAAATGAAAAAGTCTCATTAGTCATTCCAGGCCCAGCTCTAGAGAAAAAAACACAGCTGAAACTCTTTGGCTGGATTCCAACTTTCTATGCAAGAATGGCTTCCTTTAGCAGGATGGTTAGGTAGATAAATTGTTCCTTTGCTTCCCTTAAAACTACTGATTCAAACCCATCCAGTCCTTTCACCTTTCAATGGTCCTGAAATAACACAAATAGACTCAGGTCAAGAGAATTGGAATGTAGATCATCTAAAAGGTCATGTGAGGTCACTTCCACTTAGCATAAATCCTTGTCCTGTCACAATGTATACAAAGACCCCCCTCCCCCCCAAAAAAAATACTAAACACTAATTATACTGTCTCATTATACTGTCTAAGTCCCAAATGGCACCCTATTCCATATATAGTACACCACTTTTGACTAGGGCCCATAGGGTTCCTAAAGGGCTCTGGTCAAAAGTAGTGCACTGTGTAGGGAATAGGGTGTAATTTGGGACAATGACCAAGGCTATCTAACAATAACACGTCAACTCATCTCTGTATGACACAACAACAATTGGTATTCGAACATGCAGTTGAAGTCGGAAGTTTACATTTATTGGAGTCATTAAAACTAGTTTTTCAACAACTCCACAAATTTCTTGTTAACAAACTATAGATTTGGCAAGTCGGTTAGGACATCTACTTTGTGCATGACACAAGTAATTTTTCCAACAATTGTTTACAGACAGATTATTTCACTTATAATCCACAGTATCACAATTCCAGTGGCTCAGAAGTTTACATACACTAAGTTGACTGTGCCTTTAAACAGCTTGGAAAATTCCAGAAAGTGATGTCATGGCCTTAGAAGCTTCTGATAGGCTAATTGACATCATTTGGGTCAATTGGAGGTGTAACTGTGGATGTATTTCAAGGTCTACCTTCAAACTCAGTGCCTCTTTGCTTGACATCATGGGAAAATCAAAAGAAATCAGCCAATACCTCAGAAAAAAAATTGTAGACCTCCACAACTCACAACTGGTTCATCCTTGGGAGCAATTTGCAAATGCCTGAAGGTACCACATTCATCTGTACAAACAATAATACACAAGTATAAACACCATGGGACCACACAGCCGTCATACCGCTCAGGAAGGAGACGCGTTCTGTCTCCTAGATGAATGTACTTTGGTGCGAAAAGTGCAAATCAATCCCAGAACAACAGCAAAGGACCTTGTGAAGATGCTGAAGGAAACCGGTACAAAAGTATCTATATCCACAGTTAAATTAGTCCTATTTATCGACATAACCTGAAAGGCAGCTCAACAAGGAAGAAGCCACTGCTCCAAAACCGCCATAAAAAAGCCAGACAACAGTTTGCAACTGCACATGGGGACCAAGATCGTACTTTTTGGAGAAATGTCCTCTGGTCTGATAAAACAAAAATAGAACTGTTTGGCTATAATGACGATAGTTATGTTTGGAAGAAAAAGGGGGAGGCTAGCAAGCCGAAGAACACCATCCCAACCGTGAAGCATGGGGGTGGCAGCATCATGTTGTGGGGGTGCTTTGCTGCAGGAGGGACTGGTGCACTTCATAAAAATAGATGGTATCATGAGGGAGTAAAATTATGTGGATATATTGAAGTAACATCTCAAGACATCAGCTTGTGGAAGCCTCCCTGAAACATTTGACCCAAGTTAAAGGCAATGCTACCAAATACGAATTGATTGCATGTAAACTTCTGACCTACTGGGAATGTGATGAAGAAAATAAAAGCTGAAATAAATCATTCTCTCTACTATTATTCTGACATTTCACATTCTTAATATAAAGTGGTGATCCTAACTGACCTACGACAGGGAATTTTTACTAGGATTGAATGTCAGGAATTGTGAAAAACTGAGTTTAAATGTATTTGGCTAAGGTGTATGTAAACTTCCGACTTCAATTGTATATACAAGTCTGACATTCTCCTCAAAGTTGCAATCCGCCACAGACAGGATGTACACTACCGCAGGTGTGACTGATCCAATGTGTATCACAGAGAGTAGCCATTTTGTGTCTTACTACTATAGCTCTGACTAACAATATGTGTCAATGACGTCAGCCATTGTGGGTCAACTTACTTGAGCGCAACCATTGCGTGTCCGACTGGCCGTATCACGTTCTTTTTAAAAATGTATTTAACCTTTATTTAACCAGGTAGGCCAGTTGAGAACAAGTTCTCATTTACAACTGCGACCTGGCCAAGATAAAGCAAAGCAGTGCGACACAAACAACAACACAGAGTTACACTGGGAATAAACAAACATACAGTCAATAACACAATAGAAAGGTCTATACACAGTGTGTTCAAAGGAGGTAAGATAAGTGAGGTAAGGCAATAAATAGGCCATAGTGGCGAAATAATTACAATTTAGCAATTAAACACTGGAGTGATCGATGTGCAGAAGATGAACGTGCAAGTAGAGATACTGGGGTGCAAAGGAGAAGAAAAAAAATAACAGTATGGGGATGAGGTGGTTAGATGGGCTATTTACAGATGGGCTATGTACAGGTGAGCTGCTCTGACAGCTGGTGCTTAAATTTAGAGAGGGAGATATGAGTCTCCAGCTTCAGTGATTTTTGCAATTCGTTCCAGTCATTGGCAGCAGATAACTGGAAGGAAAGGCGGCCAAAGGAGGAATTGGCTTTGGGGGTGAAATATACCTGCTGGAGCGCTTGCTATGGGTGGGTGCTGCTATGCTGACCAGTGAGCTGAGATAAGGCGGGGCTTTACCTAGCAAAGACCTATAGATGACCTGGAGCCAGTGGGTTTGGCGACGAGTATGAAGCGAGGGCCAGCCAACGAGAGCATACAGGTTGCAGTGGTGGGTAGTATATGGGGCTTTGGTGACAAAACGGATGGCACTGTGATAGACTGCATCCAATTTGCTGAGTAGAGTGTTGGAGGCTATTTTGTAAATGACATCGCCAAAGTCAAGGATCAGTAGGATAGTCAGATTTACGAGGGTATGTTTGTCAGCATGAGTGAAGGATGCTTTGTTGCGAAATAGGAAGCCAATTCTAGATTTAATTTTGGATTGGAGATGCTTAATGTGAGTCTGGAAGGAGAGTTTCCAGTCTAACCAGACACCTAGGTATTTGTAGTTGTCCACGTATTCTAAGTCAGAGCCGTCCAGATTAGTGATGCTGGGCGGGCGAGCAGGTGCGGGCAGAGATCGGTTGAAGAGCATGCATTTAGTTTTACTTGCATTGAAGAGCAGTTGGAGGCCACGGAAGGAGAGTTGTAATGGCATTGAAGCTCGTCTGGAGGTTAGTTAGCACAGTGCCCAAAGAAGGGCCAGAAGTATACAGAATGGTGTCGTCTGCTTAGAGGTGGATCAGATAATCACCAGCAGCAAGAGCGACATCATTGATGTTTACAGAGAAGAGAGTCGGCCCGAGAATTGAACCCTGTGGCACCCCCATAGAGACTGCCAGCGGTCCGGACAACAGGCCCTCCAATTTGACACACTGAACTCTGTCTATAGAAGTCGTTGGTGAACCAGGCGAGGAAGTAATTTGAGAAACCAAGGCTGTTGTGTCTGCTGATAAGAATGTGCTGATTGACAGAGGCAAAAGCCTTGGCCAGGTCGATGAATACAGCTGCACAGTATTGTCTCTTATCGATGGCGGTTATGATATCGTTTAGGACCTTGAGCGTGGCTGAGGTGCACCCATGACCAGCTCGAAAACCAGATTGCATAGCGGAGAAGGTACAGTGGGATTCGAAATGGTCAGTGATCTGTTTGTTAACTTGGCTTTCGAAGACCTTAGATAGGCAGGGTAGGATAGATATAGGTCTGTAACAGTTTGTGTCTAGAGTGTTTCCTCCTTTGAAGAGAGGGATGACCACGGCAGCTTTTCAATCTTTGGGGATCTCAGACAATGCGAAATGGAGGTTGAACAGGCTAGTAATAGGGGTTGCAACAATTGCAACGGATAATTTTAGAAAGGGAGGGTCCAGATTGTCTAGCCCGGCTGATTAGTAGGGGTCCAGATTTTGCAGCTCTTTCAGAACATCAGCTATCTGGATTTGGGTGAAGGAGAAATGGAAGAGGCTTGGGCAAGTTGCTGTGGGGGTTGCAGGGCTGTTGACCAGGTTAGGGGTAGCCAGGTGGAAAGCATGGCCAGCCGTAGAAAAATGCTTATTGAAATTCTCAATTATAGTGGATTTATCGGTGGTGACAGTGTTTCCTAGCCTCAGTGCAGTGGGCAGCTGGGAGGAGGTGCTCTTATTCTCCATGGACTTTACAGTGTCCCAGAACATTTTAGAGTTTGTGCTACAGGATGCAAATTTCTGTTTGAAAAAGCTAGCCTTTGCTTTCCTAACTGCCTGTGTATATTGGTTCCCAACTTCCCTGAAAAGTTGCATATCGCGGGGGCTATTCAATGCGAATGCAGAACGCCACAGGATGTTTTGTGCTGGTCAAGGGCAGTCAGGTTGGGAGTGAACCAAGGGCTATATCTGTTCCTGGTTCTACATTGTATTGAGGTGTTGTGTTCATATTTTAGACAATCATATCATACACTTTCTCTCTCAAATTCCAACACACACTGATAAGATACCGAAGTCAAATCAATTCAGAAATACACATAGAGAAACGTGAACACAATAGTTCTTTGAACACACAGATGTACTGAATATGTATTTGTATTCATTTATTTTAATGACACTTTATTTAACTAGGCAAGTCAGTTAAGAACAAATTCGTATTTACAGTGACAGCCTACCAAATGGCAAAAGGCCTCCTGCGCGGACGGGGGCTGGGATTAAAAATAAAAATATAGAACTAAACACACATCACGACAAGAGAGACACCATAACACTACATTACGAGAGACCTAAGACAACAACATAGTAAGGCAGAAACACATGACAACACAGCAGGGTAGCAACACCACATGACAACAACATGGTAGCAACACAACATGGCAGCAGCACAACATGGTAGCAGCACAAATCATGGTACAAACATGACTGGGCACAGACAACAGCACAAAGGCAAGAAGGTAGACACAACAATACATCACGTGAAGCAGCCACAACTGCCAGTAAGAATGTCCATTATTGAGTCTTTGAAGAAAAAGATGAAGATAAAACTGTCCAGTTTGAGTGTTTGTTGCAGCTCGTTCCAGTCGCTAGCTGCAGCGAACTGAAAAGAGGAGCGACAGGGACGTGTGTTCTTTGGGGACCTTTAACAGAATGTGACTGGCAGAACGAGGGTTTTCTGTATGTGGAGGATGAGGGATGCAGTAGGTACAGTATCTCAGATATACAGTGACTACGGAAAGGATTCAGACCACTTGACTTTTTCCACATTTTCTGAGGTTACAGCCTTATTCTAAAATGCATGAAATGTTGTTTTTTTCATCAATCTACACACAATACCCTATAATGACAAAGCAAAAACTGCTTTTTATTATTAATAATATGTTATTTTATTATGTATTATTAATTTATTACAAATAAAACAACTGAAATATCACTTTTACATAAGTGTTCAGACCCTTTACCCGTACTTTGTTGAAGCACCTTTGGTAGCGATTACAGCCTCAAGTCTTCTTGCATATGATGCTACAAGCTTGGCACAGCTGTATTTGGGGAGTTTCTCCCAATCTTCTCTGCAGATCCTCTCAAGCTCGGTCAGGTTGGATGGTGAGATTTGCTGCACAGATATTTTCAGGCCTCTCCAGAGATGTTTGATCGTGTTCAAGTCCGGATTCTGGCTGGGCAACTCAAGGACATTCAAAGACTTGTCCCAAAGCCACTCCTGCATTGTCTTGGCTGTGTGCTTAGGGTTGTTGTCCTGTTGGAAGGTGAAACTTCGCCCCAGTCTGAGGTCCTGAGCTCTCTGGAGCAGGTTTTCATTAACGATCTCTCTGTACTTTGCTCCGTTCATCTTTGCCTCGAGCCTGACTAGTCTCCAAGTCCCTGCCGCTGAAAAACATCCCCACAGCATGATGCTGCCACCACCATGATTTCACGTAGGGATGGTGCCAGGTTTCCTCCAATCTTGGTTTCATCAGATCAGAGAATCTTGTTCTCATGGTCTGATAGTCTTTAGGTGCCTTTTGGCAAACTCAAAGCGGGCTGTCATGTGCCTTTTACTGAGGAGTGGCTTCTGTCCGGCCACTCTACAATAAAGGCCTGATTTGTGAAGTGCTGCAGAGATGGTTGTCCTTCTGGAAGGTTCTCCCATCTCCACAGAGGAACTCTAGAGCTCTGTGAGAGTGACCATCAGTTTCTTGGTCACCTCCCTGATCAAGGCCCTTCTCCTCAGATTGCTCAGTTTGGCCGGGCGGCCAGCTCTAGGAAGAGTCTTGGTGGTTCCAAACTTCTTCCATTTAAGAATGATGGAGGCCACTGCGTTCTTGGGGACCTTCAATGCTGCAGAATTATTTTGGGCACCCTTCCCCAGATCTGTGCCTCAACACAATCCTGTCTTAGAGCTCTAATGACAATTCATTCTACCTCATGGCTTGGTTTTTGCTCTGACATGTATTGCCAACTGTAGGACCTTATATAGACACGTGTGTGCCATTCCAAATCAAGTCCAATCAATTGAATTTCCCCCAGGTGGACTCCAATCAAGTTGTAGAAACATCTCAAGGATGATCAATGGAAACAGGATGCACCTGAGCTCAATTCTGAGTCTCATAGCAAAGGGTCTGAATACTTATGTAAATATGGTAAAAAAATTCTTAAAGAAAACTGCCTTCGCTTTGTCATTATGAAGTATTGTGTGTAGATTGCTGAGGATTTTTTTTATTTAATCCATTTCAGAATAAGGCTGTAACGTAACAAAATGTGGAAAAATCCAAGGAGTCTGAATACTTTCTGAAGGCGCTGTATGCTTTCTCACAGACTGTGAGTCAAACAGACATACAGACACACCCCTTTGTGCCTTGTCTGTGGGAAGGCAGTCTGTCGTGGGGGTCTGTCAGGACAGCAATAGACATTGGGGGCTGCCCAGATATGGACATACACTATTGGAAAGAAGCTTTGCCAAGAGTCCTCCAGTAAAACATAGAGTGGATGAATCTGAGAGAGAGCAGAGTGTGTGTGTGTGTGTGTGTGTGTGTGTGTGTGTGTGTGTGTGTGTGTGTGTGTGTGTGTGTGTGTGTGTGTGTGTGTGTGTGTGTGTGTGTGTGTGTGTGTGTGTGTGATTGGTAGAGGTATATGTTATGGTGAGAATGCGTGTGTGTTTGGGGGATCTGAGAAATAAGTCTGTCTGAAGAGATGAGTCTTCAATTTGGTGCCTTTCCATATGTGGTCAGAGTCAAGGCAAACAATCTCTTCATATCTTTTTGTCTTTCTTCCTATTTCTTCATATTTTCTTATCTCTCCCCTTTCTCTCTCGCTCCACCCTCCTCTCTACCCTCTCCACCAACCTTGCCCCCCCCCCCATTTCTATCCCTCCCCCAACCCCTCTACCACTCTAGCCATGTGGTAGTAAATGATATACTGTTTAAGTGATTAGACTTCTACATTCCAAACCTGGAGCATGTCCCAAATGTCCATTTAAGCAGAAGAGGGAGGGAGAGCAAACACCCCTTGCGACTTACTGACGTACATTCACAGACACACGCACACACACACACACACACAGGTTATCTTATCAGTCTCTCTTATTGAATATTCCACCACTAGACATGTGTAACTGCTGCCCTCATTTTCCATCTCACTAATCTTGATAGCTTAGTAAGTGAGCAATATTCGTCTGCTGCCATTTGCTTAAATTTGCTTCCTATTTTCTGATAGTGGAAGTACTTGCACTTGTAAGTAGCTCGGTAAAGTATCTCCTTGCAGTATAGCGGCCATGTTACTTTGTTTTTGGGGCTGTCTGACTTTCTGTTGCTCTGTGGTTTTTAGATGAAGTTGTGACCTGAATGCGAAAGAAAGCTGAGTGATATGGATAACATGGAGCAGTGTGGACCAGTCACCAACAGAGGGCGGTGTTCTACAGCCCATCGTCACATGCTGGACCAACCATCGGACTCCTCATCGCCCCTTCACTCAGAGGACCTGTGATACACTGACCTCTCCATCCAGAAACCAATGCAATTGGACATATACATATATATATATATCAAATATACACAAACATACCAAGGAAAATAGCTCAAACACACAGATGAATCTCCATCCACGTACATCAGTATGGATACAGCCACACCCAGATGAAGCTTCTCTAAAGGATTTATCCACTAGTCCGGACTGAGTTGTTGTAGGGCAGGGGTTAGGGTTGGGACTGGGTGTAAGGGAGGGGTTAGGGTTGGGACTGGGACTCCAGTGAGGATGCTGTCTATGGTGATACTCGGTGTTTTCCTGTCCCTGCTCATCCTGCTGACAGTGTGTGGTAACGTCCTGGTTTGTCTGGCCGTCTGCGCCACACGACGTCTCCGCTGCCTCACCAACTGTTTCATCGTCTCCCTCGCCATCACTGACCTGCTGCTTGGCATGCTTGTCCTGCCTTTCTCCGCCCTCCTCCAGCTCAGCGATTGGCCTCTGGGGCCGACCATCTGCAACATCTACATCTCATTGGATGTTATGTTGTGCACCGCCTCCATCCTCACGCTACTGGCCATTAGCCTGGACCGCTACCTGGCCGTGACCGCGCCCCTTAGATACTCCTCACTGGTGTTGCCGAGGCGAGTTGCCTTTGCTATGGCGTTGGTGTGGGCAGTGTCGCTAGCAGTGTCATTCCTGCCAATCCACCTGGGATGGAACACGGTGGACGGCAACGTGCAGAATCGCGGCCAGGGGGACAACATGACAGAGTGTAACTTTGAGCTGAACCCATCGTACGCTGTCGTGGACTCCTCCTTAACCTTCTACCTCCCCCTGCTGATCATGTGCTGGACCTACCACCGTATTCTTCGCATCGCTCGGGCGCAGGCCAGGCGCATCATCCACGCGCGCCCCAGACTTAACAACAACAACAGCTCCTCGTCAGCCCCTCGTCAACTCACCTCAGTAACAGCGGTGGCTCTACGGGAACACAAAGCCACAGTGACTCTAGCAGCAGTGATCGGGGTCTTCGTGGTGTGCTGGCTGCCCTACTTCACCCTGTTTACCATTATGGGTCTGAAGAAGCAGAACTACCCAGCAGCCTACCCCGTGGTGCAGTGGCTGGGGTACATCAACTCAGCTCTGAACCCTTTGCTCTACGCTGCCCTAAACAGAGACTTTAGGTCCGCCTACGCACGCCTGCTGCGCTGTGGTTACTACGGCTACGGCAGGGGGAGGGGCCGGCCACCATACCCCAACACATTCATGACAGGTAAAAGGAACAAGGGAAAAGACAACATACACTGGGAAGGAACATACACAATAACTCATGACTCCAAAAGCCTTTTTTTTCTGGTGTCTAATCAAATCACATCACATCAAACTTTATTTGTCACATGCGCCAAATACAAGTGCAGACCTTACCGTGAAATGCTTACTTACAAGCCCTTAAAATAACAATAACAAGGCTATATACAGTGGGTACCGGTACCGAGTCAGTGTGCAGAGGTACAAGTTAGTTGAGGTAATTTTGTACATGTAGGTAGGGGTGAAGTAGATAATAAACACTGAGTAGCAGCAGTGTACAAAACAAATGGGGGGGGGGGGGGGGGGGGTTTCAGGTCAATGTAAATAGTCCGGTGGCCATTTGATTAATTGTTCAGTAGTCTTATGTCTTGGTGTTAGAAGCTGTTTGGTCCTAGACTTGGCACTCCAATTCCGCTTGCAGTGTGGTAGCAGAGAGAACAGTAATATGACTTAGGAGACTGGAGTCTATGACAATTTTATGGGCTTTCCTCTGACATCGCCTATTATATAGGTCCTGGATGGCAGGAAGCTTGCCCCAGTGATGTACTGGGCAGTACGCACTACCCTCTTCAGCACCTTATGGTCAGATGCCGATCAGTTGCTAGACCAGGCGGTGAAACAACCGGTCAGAATGCTCTTGATGCAGCTGTAGAACTTTTTGAGGATCTGGGGACACATACCAAATCTTTTCAGTCTCCTGAGGGGGAAAAGGTTTTGTTGTGCCCTCTTCACGACTGTCTTGGTGTGTTTGGACCATGATAGTTTGTTGGTGATGTGGACACCAAGGAGTTTTAAACTCTCTACCCGCTCCACCACAGCCCCGTCAATGTTAATGGGGGCCTGTTCGGCCCGCCTTTTCCTGTCGTTCACGATCAGCTCCTTTGTCTTGCTCACATTGAGGGAGAGGTTGTTGTCCTGGCACTACACTGCCAGTTCTCTGACCTCCTCCCTATAGGCTTTCTCATCGTTGTCAGTGATCAGGCCTACCACTCCGGTGTCGTAAGCAAACTTAATGATGGTGTTGGAGTCTTGTTTGGCCACGCAGTTATGGGTGAACAGGGAGTACAGGAGGAGACTAATTACACACCCCTGAGGGACCCCAGTGTTGAGGATCAGCATGGCAGATGTGTTGTTGCCTACCCTTACCACCTGGGGGTGGTCTGCCAGGAAGTCCAGGATACAGTTGCAGAGGGGGGTGTTTAGTCCCAGCTTAGTGATGAGCTTCGTGGGCACTATGGTGTTGAACGATGAGCTGTAGTCAATGAACAGCATTCTCACATAGGTGTTCCTTTTGTCCAGTTGGGATAGGGCGGTGTGGAGTGTATTTCAGATTGCATCATCTGTAGATCTGTTGGGGCGGTACACGAATTGGAGTGGGTCTAGGGTTTCCAGGATGATGGTGTTGATGTGAGCCATGACCAGACTTTCAAATAAGTCCATGGCTACCGACGAGAGTGCTACAGTGGCTGGCAAAAGTATTCACCCCCTTGGCATTTTTCCTATTTTGCTGCCTTACAACCTGAAATTAAAATTAATTTTGGGGTGGGGGGGGTTGTATCATTTGATTTATATAATATGCCTACCACTTTGAAGATGCAAAATATTTTTTATTGTGACATAAACAAGAACAGAAAACTTGAGCGTGCATAACTATTCACCCACCCAAAGTCAATACTTTGTAGAGACACCTTTTGCAGCAATTCCAGCTGCAAGTTTCTTGCCCAAGGCAAAACTGCTCCAGCTCCTTCCAGTTGGATGGGTTCCGCTGGTGTACAGCAATCTTTAAGTCATACCACAGATTTTCAATTGGATTGAGGTCTCAGCTTTGACTAGGCCATTCCAAGACATTTAAATGTTTCCCCTTAAACCACTTGAGTGTTGCTTTAGCAGTATGCTTAGGGTCATTGTCCTGCTGGAAAAAAACATCCCCACAGCAAGATGCTGCCACCACCAATCTTCACAGTGGGGATGGTGTTCTCGGGCTGATGAGACGTGTTGGGTTTGCACCAGACATAGCGTTTTCCTTGATGGCCATAAAGCTCAATTTTAGTCTCATCTGACCAGAGTACATTCTTCTATATGTTTGGGGAGTCTCCCACGTGCCTTTTGGTGAACACCAAATGTGGTAGCTTATTCTTTTCTTTAAGCAATGGCTTTTTTCTGACCACTCTTCCGTAAAGCCCAGCTCTGTGGTGTGTACGGCTTAAAGTGGTCCTATGGACAGAGACTCCAATCTCCGCTGTGGAGTTTTGCTGCTCCATTAGGGTTATCTTTGGTCTCTTTCTTGCCTCTCACATTAATGCCCTCCTTGCCTGGTCGATGAGTTTTTGTGGGCGGCCCTCTCTTGGCAGGTTTGTTGTGGTGCCATGTTCTTTCCATTTTTTAATAATGGATTTAATGGTGCTCCGTGGGATGTTCAAAGTTTAAGATATTTTTATATAACCCAATCCTGATCTGTACTTCTCCACAACTTTGTCCCTGACCTGTTTGGAGAGCTCCTTGGTCTTCATGGTGCCGCTTGCTTGTTGGTGCCCCTTGCTTAGTGGTGTTGCAGACTCTGGGGCCTTTCAGAACAGGTGTATATATACTGAGATCATGTGACAGATCACGTGACACTTAGATTGCACAGAAGTGGACTTTATTTAACTAATTATGTGACTTCTGAAGGTAATTGGTTGCACCAGATCTTATTTAGGGGTTTCATAGCAAAGGGGGTGAATACGTATGGGCGCACAAGTAATTTTTTTTCACTTCACCAATTTGGACTATTTTGTCTATGTCCATTACATGAAATCCAAATAAAAATCAATTTAATATATTACAGACTCGGTCAATGGTGAGACTGCGTGGACAGAATATACAATTCTTGTCTTCTGGTCTTGTATCCCTCTCAGGTGGGGGGAAAGTATGTGGAGGGGAGGTGGATCTGCTGTGTGGACACACCTCTTCCTGCAGGGCGGGGCCAAGTGAGACAGGTATGATGCTACAGGAAGTCAGCAGAGGAACGGCCACGCCGTCTCCTCAGCACAGCAACGGGGCCGCTGTCGCCAACGGCAACGACAGGTAATGGAAATCACTACTGAGCTAAAAAAAAAGCACAAAATGATCTGTTTAATAATTTGTATTATTAAACAGTTGATACCTTATACCATTCTGTGTCCTGTGTGTCAGATCCTGCTGACCCTGCATCTAACTGTGAGGAGGACTCAGTGTCCCACCAGTCATGTACGCTGAGCCCAGCCAGCCTGACCCACACACCTAGCCCAGGGGTCAATCACATCACTGACAAGTAAGACACACCCTGAAGTTATTCATGAGTTCATAAGAAGGCCATGGATGAAAGCCAAAAGTTCAATCTTGTAATAGTTACACAAATAACATAAGATGTTTTTTTTACGGTGAGAAAACGTTGCGTCTTTTTCCTTTCCAATAAAATGTTCATAAAAGTGAACCACTACTCTATGTTCTCCTCCAGGACACAGGGACTATTTGGCCATCTCCAGAAAGGAGAGCAGGCTACGAATGTGAAGGAACTCATCCAAAATATCACACGCAATCCAGAACAAGGATACAGAGGACTTCCAACCAAAAATGTTTTATCAGAGTCTATTTCTATCCCTTCAACCAATGAGCAGTGACTGGGGAAAGCCACGAGTCACTTTGTTCTCGAACACTGATACCTGGAAAGAAATATCACGGGATGGACAGAGAGACAGAAAGACTAAAACTCTCTTCCCAGCTTGGTAGTGGACTCTAACCACTGCTGTTAGTCGTATGAACCTGAGGGCTTCCAATGTAGCAGATACTTTGCCCCCAATCAATGGAATATGATACCACAACCTGACAAGGAGACTAGACGCTTAGCAATTATTTAATTTATATCAAAATAATCAGTCTTCTGAGAGAAAAATAAAAAAACATTATTTGACAGTGTTTCATCTTTATGGGGAATTGTATGATTGTGCAGCTACTGTATATGTGTGCTCTATGATGTTGTTATACATGTATGTGTGTGTACATGTACTGGACTAAAATATGTCCCAGAAAGTCTTGGAATCCAATATTTGTCATTTCTAACCAGAGTGCCATCTCTGTTCTTGTAAGGTTGTGAAGGTATATCCCCTACTTTCAGGGATGGTACTGAATGGTGGGGGTGGAGTGGTGCAGTCAATGGTATTTACCACAGTAGTCAAGGATTCTAATAATAGTATAGCATTTATTTGCTTCGTGAGCTCTCTCATGGTAGCCTAATCAGAACCTTGTACAAAAAGGATGAAAAATAAAAGTAAAGTTCTTGAAAAAAAAGGAACATAACTTGTTTTTTAGGACAAATTAACAGAGGTTTTTAGTTTGTAAAGAAATGTGGCATATTGCTGGTCTGCACACATCAACAGCCAGTCGCTTAGGCCCAACCTGCCGGTGTGCTGGTACTAATGGTTTCTCACAACTGATGGCTTATACGATTGTGGCTAGATGGAAGTGACTTTGCGCAGCAGGTTATGAGAACTAACGCAGCAGGTTAGGAAAATTAAAATAGCAGGTTAGGAGAACTGGAATAAGGTTAGGAAAAGCTCAAATGCTACAGTTGTCCCCGACGCGACAACTCGATGGAGTTGTACTCCATCTACAGACAACCATAAAAGCCATCAGTTCCAAGAAACCATCCGTGGCCTACCGCCACACCGGTCTGCACACAATAACCTCCTGTCGCTTACAGAAGCAGCATTGAGCTGGCACTGAAATACCTTTAAGAAATACACTGTTTAAGAATTAGCGGGAATGCTAGTAGGCTAGTGCTAACCTCATAGCTAGGTCTACAGAGACAGCTATACAGTAAGGATAATTTTACATAGCAAACATCTACCCAAAATAAAATAGACCATTATTGATTAGGATAAACTAAGTAATATTGAAAATTCAACCAAAATTACCCCCCCTCCCCCTCGCCCAGTCTGTAGAAATATACGATAACTAAAACTAAAATCAATGTCAGGCCTACAAAACTCAAGGACAGAAACCGGGCGCTCTATCAACCTTAATGACTGTCCCAAGGAGGAGACTTGTGAGTGAGATGTGTCTACAAACATTCTGATGAGGCAGAAATTGTCTTGGAATCTGATATTTGTCATCTCATTTCTAACCACAGCAGGCTACAATCAGTGTTCTCCATTTCCACAATCCAGCCGTCGAGTCGACAAAGCACATGAATCATGTCTAAAGAATGCCTACTGATATAGAGGTAAGTGAGGGGAATGGGCAGATACGAGTGCCTGTTCTCAACTACAATATGGAGGTCAGTTTGGGTTTTAGGGCTTCATTCAATCAGATCCGCTTTAGCCAACATCCGCATAGCCGTTGTTTTGGTGTGTCAAAGGTGGAACTGCTTTAGAGCTGTCAAATCCACAAGTGGCTTCCGGCATTACACCTAAAGTGACCATTGCCAATGTTCATGGAGTTGCATTAACAGAAATCCCATGCAGCCTTGTTTACAAGTTTCAACACCGGAACTTGAGTTGTAAGGTACACCTCATTAGGATTTGAGTAAGAGATGGATTGAAGCCTGGATTCAAACCAGGGACCGCTGCGCCACTCAGAAGTCTTAAAGAGGAGGGTATAGTATTTTTACATCTAGTCCAGGGGAGGGTTATGTCATTTGTAAATGATGAAATGTTAATATGTCTCAGTTTTTTAGAAGGAGTTGCTGATAAAGCTATATATCGATGTGTGTTTCTTGCCCATGATGTAGGATTATTTATCAGCGTTATTGACCTCACAATAGAGTTTAACCGATTAATCGGAATTGTCGATTAATTAGGGCCGATTTCAAGTTTTCATAACAATCGGTAATCGGTATTTTAGGACACCGATCATGGCCGATTACATTGCACTCCACGAGGAAACTGCGTGGCAGGCTGACTACCTGTTATGCGAGTGCAGCAAGAAGCCAAGGTAAGGTGCTAGCTAGCATTAAACGTATCTTATAAAAAACTATCAATCTTAACTTAATCACTAGTTAACTACACATGGTTGATGATATTACTAGTTTATCTAACTTGTCCTGCGTTGCATATAATCAATGCGGTGCCTGTTAATTTATCATTGAATCATAGCCTACTTCGCCAAACGGGTGATTTAACAAGCGCATTCTTGAAAAAAGCACTGTCGTTGCACCAATGTGTACCTACCCATAAACATCAACGCCTTTCTTAAAACAAGTATATATTTTTAAACCTGCATATTTAGTTAATATTGCCTGCTAACAGGAATTTATTTTAACTAGGGAAATTGTGTCACTTCTCTTGCGTTCTGTGCAACAGAGTCAGGGTATATGCAGCAGTTTGGGCCGCCTGGCTCATTGCGAACTGTGTGAAGACTATTTCTTCCTAACAAAGACAGCCAACTTCGCCAAACGGGGGATGATTTAACAAAAGCGCATTTGCGAAAAAAGCACAATCGTTGAACGAATCAATGCCTTTCTTAAAATCAATACACAGAAGTATATATGTTTAAATCTGCATTTTTAGTTAAAAGAAATTCATGTTAGCAGGCAATATTAAACTAGGGAAATTGTGTCACTTCTCTTGCGTTCATTGCACACAGAGTCAGGGTATATGCAACAGTTTGGGCTGCCTGGCTCGTTGCGAACTAATTTGCCAGAATTTTACGTATTTATGACATAACATTGAAAGTTGTGCAATGTAACAGGAATATTTAGACTTATGGATGCCACCCGTTAGATAAAATACGGAACGGTTCCGTATTTCACTGAAAGAATAAACGTTTTATTTTCGAAATGATCGCTTCCGGATTTGACCATATTAATGACCTAAGGCTCGTATTTCTGTGTGTTATTATGTTATAATTAAGTCTATGATTTGATATTTGATAGAGCAGTCTGACTGAGCGATGGTAGGCACCAGCAGGCTCGTAAGCATTCATTCAAACAGCACTTTTGCGCGTTTTGCCAGCAGCTCTTCACAATGCTTCAAGCATTGAGCTGTTTATGACTTCAAGCCTATCAACTCCCGAGATTAGGCTGGTGTAACCGATGTGAAATGGCTAGCTAGTTAGCGGGGTGCGCGCTAATAGCGTTACAAACGTCACTCGCTCTGAGACTTGGAGTAGTTGTTCCCCTTGCTCTGCATTGGTAATCCTGCTTCGAGGGTGGCTGTTGTCGATGTGTTCCTGGTTTGAGCCCAGGTAAGGGTGAGGGAAGGGACGGAAGCTATACTGTTACACTGGCAATACTAAAGTGCCTATAAGAACATCCAATAGTCAAAGGTATATGAAATACAAATGGTATAGAGAGAAATAGTCCTATAATTCCTATAACAACCTCAACCTAAAACTTCTTACCTGGGAATATTGAAGACTCATGTTAAAAGGAACCACCAGCTTTCATATGTTCTAATGTTCTGAGCAAGGAACTTAAACGTAAGCTTTTTTATATGGCACATATTGTACTTTTACTTTCTTCTGTTCTTTTGTTTTTGCATTATTTAAACCAAATTGAACATGTTTCATTATTTATTTGAGGCTAAATTGATTTGATTGATGTATTATACTATGTTAAAATAAAAGTGTTCATTCAGTATTGTTGTAATTGTCATTGTTACAAATAAACAAATAAAAATAGGCCGATTAATCGTATCGGCTTTTTTTGGTCCTCCAATAATTGTATCGGTATCGGCGTTGAAAAATCATAATCGGTCGACCTCTACCTCACAAAAAGGCAGATTTGAGTAACATACATTGTGGTGCTGAAACTTGAAGAAGCATTTGTGGTGCTGAGAAGGCATTTCAACCGTCTTTATTTTAGACTTTACGAACAACAGGAGGGCTTTGTGTTGGAGCCTATTTCTTCCTATTTAAGCACATAAGGTAGGCCTACCTGTTTGACAGACAAAATTAGACTATAGGCTGCTACATCTATAGATTTTGTCGGTCAATTCCTCTACCCACCATGCACTCTTTATATAGCCTACCTCCGTGAAGGTAAGTGAAAACCAAGACTGGAATTGTGGGAGTATTAGAGGGTATGCCATAGACCTGCACAGACCTACCTACCCCTTGTTAGCTTAAGCTTTTTAAGAAAATAAAACGGATCCGAAAAATATAAAGTGATTTATAACAGCGCTTCGGTCCGCAATGCTTTATGCTAAAAACAAGCTGTTGTGACTCCAGTGCATATGAGAATATCACTGTTTCATTTCTTTGGCATTCAGAGGCTGAGCTACAATGTTCTATAGCCGAGGAGACAAAAACATGACTTGGCTTGGGAAGTAATCTAATTCTCTCACTGTCAATAGATTAAGCTATTCACTTTCTGTACAATAGAAGATGTTTAAACCCAGACAGCTTTTAGGGAAACACTTGTGACCTTCTCTTGTTGGGTTAAGCCACAGAAGAAAAGTAGCCAGTAGTTAATTAAAGTGTACGTTTTTTTCTGCATTGGTAGGCTTACTCTGTCTGAGGTGGAAAGGTAGGCCTATCTTTTGAAATGACCATGCTCAGATTCCTAATGATGTCTCAGATTTTGTTATTTGCAAACAGGGACCGCTTCATTGCAAACAAGACACGCCGATTTGACATTGGAGAAATATGAATAGATGAGCACATAGGCCTATCTCTCTGTGATTTCAGTCATTTGTGTGGTTGTCACGCCCTGGTCGAAGTATTTTGTGTTTATCTTCATTTATTTGGTCAGGCCAGGGTGTGGCATGGGTTTTTGTATGTGGTGTGTTGGTATTGGGATTGTAGCTTAGTGGGGTGTTCTAGTTAAGTCTATGGCTGTCTGAAGTGGTTCTCAATCAGAGGCAGGTGTTTATCGTTGTCTCTGATTGGGAACCATATTTAGGCAGCCATATTCTTTGAGTGTTTTGTGGGTGATTGTCCTTAGTGTCCTTGTAACTGTCTTGTGTTAGTTTGCACCAGTTTAGGCTGTTTTGGTTTTCACATTACGTTTATTGTTTTTGTACAGTTCATGTTTCATCATTGTTGAATAAACATGGATCGCAATCTACACGCCGCATTTTGGTCTGACCCTCCTTCACCCGAAGAAAGCCGTTACAGAATCACCCACCACAACAGGACCAAGCGGCGTGGTAACGGGCAACAGCAGCGAAAGGAGGAATGGACATGGGAGGACGTTATGGACAGCAAGAGTATGGACTATACTACTTGGGAGGAGATAGATAGGTGGGCGGTCGACCCAGGGAGAGTGCCGGAGCCCGCCTGTGATTCGATGGAGCAGTGCGCGGAAGGTTATCGGAGAATGGAGTTGGCGAAGCAAGCACGGCGGCGCGGACGGAAGCCCGAGAGTCAGCCCCAAAAATGTATTGGGGGGGGGGGGCTCACAGGGAGTATGGCTACGCCAGGTAGGAGACCTGCGCAAACTCCCTGTGCTTACCGGGGGGCTAGAGAGACCGGGCAGGCACCGTGTTATGCTGTGGTGCGCACGGTGTCTCCAGTGCAGGTGCATAGCCCGGTGTGGTACATTCCAGCTCCGCGTATCGGCCGGGCTAGAGTGAGCATCGAGCCAAGTGCCATGAAGCCGGCTCTACGCATCTGGTCTCCAGTGTGTCTCCTTGGGCCGGCTTACATGGCACCAGCCTTGCGCTCGGTGTCTCCGGTTCGCCTGCATAGCCCAGTGCGGGCTATTCCACCTCGCTGCACTGGCAGGGCGACCGAGAGCATTCAACCAGGTAAGGTTGGGCAGGCTACGTGCTCAAGAGCTCCAGTGCGCCTGCACGGTCCGGTCTACCCAGTACCACCTCCACGCACCAGCCCTCCGGTGGCAGCTCACCGCACCAGGCTTCCTGTGCGTGTTCTCGGCCCAGTACCACCAGTGCCAGCACCACGCATCAGGCCTACAGTGCGCCTCGCCTGTCCAGCGCTATCAGAGCCTTCCTCCTCTCCAGCGCTGTCGGAGTCTCCCGCCTATCTAGCGCTGCCAGAGCCTTCCGCCTCTACAGCGCTGCCGGAGTCTCCCGCCTGTTCAGCGCAGTTGGAGCCTTCCTCCTCTCCAGCGCTGCCGGAGTCTCCCGTCTGTTTAGCGCTGCCAGAGCCTTCCGTCTCTACAGCGCTGCCGGAGTCTCCAGTCTGCATAGAGCTGCCAGTCTGCAAGGAGCTGCCAGTCTGTAAGGAGCTGCCAGTCTGCAAGGAGCCGCCAGAGCCGCCAGTCTGCAAGGAGCCGCCAGAGCCGCCAGTCTGCAAGGAGCCGCCAGAGCCGCCAGTCTGCAAGGAGCCGCCAGAGCCGGCAGTCTGCAAGGAGCCGCCAGAGCCGCCAGTCTGCAAGGAGCCGCCAGAGCCGCCAGTCTGCAAGGAGCCGCCAGAGCCGCCAGTCTGCAAGGAGCCGCCAGAGCCGCCAGTCTGCAAGGAGCCGCCAGAGCCGCCAGTCTGCAAGGAGCCGCCAGAGCCGCCAGTCTGCAAGGAGCCGCCAGAGCCGCCAGTCTGCATGGAGCAGCCAGGGCCGCCAGTCAGCATGGAGCAGCCAGGGCCACCAGTCAGCATGGAGCAGCCAGAGCCGCCAGTCAGCATGGAGCAGCCAGGGCCGCCAGTCAGCATGGAGCAGCCAGGGCCGCCAGTCAGCATGGAGCAGCCAGAGCCGCCAGTCAGCATGGAGCAGCCAGGGCCGCCAGTCAGCATGGAGCAGCCAGGGCCGCCAGTCAGCATGGAGCAGCCAGAGCCGCCAATCAGCATGGAGCAGCCAGTCAGCATGGAGCAGCCAGAGCAGCCAGTCAGCATGGAGCAGCCAGATCCGTCAGTCTGCCAGGATCTGCAAGTCAGCCAGACTCTTCCAGATCTGCCAGTCAGCCAGACTCTTCCAGATCTGCCAGTCAGCCAGACTCTTCCAGATCTGCCAGTCAACCAGACTCTTCCAGATCCGCCAGTCAGCCAGGATCTGCCAGAACCACTAGCCAGCCAGGATCTGCAGGATCCAACTACCTGCCTGAGCTTCCTCTCAGTGCTGAGCTTCCTCTCAGTGCTGGGCTTCCCCTCAGTGCTGGGCTTCCCCTCAGTGCTGGGCTTCCCCTCAGTGCTGGGCTTCCCCTCAGTGCTGGGCTTCCCCTCAGTGCTGGGCTTCCCCTCAGTGCTGAGCTTCCCCTCAGTCCCGAGCTTCCCCTCAGTCCCGAGCTGCCCCTCAGTCCCGAGCTGCCCCTCAGTCCAGTGGGATTCTGGGTGAGGACTACTAGGCCATGGTCGGCGGCGAGGGTGGACTATTCTAGGACGCGAGGAGGAGGGACTAAGACATTGATAGAGTGGGGGCCACGTCACGCCCTGGTCTAAGTATTTTGTGTTTATCTTCAGTTATTTGGTCAGGCCAGGGTGTGGCATGGGTTTTTGTATGTGGTGTGTTGGTATTGGGATTGTAGCTTAGTGGGGTGTTCTAGTTAAGTCTATGGCTGTCTGAAGTGGTTCTCAATCAGAGGCAGGTGTTTATCGTTGTCTCTGATTGGGAACCATATTTAGGCAGCCATATTCTTTGAGTGTTTTGTGGGTGATTGTCCTTAGTGTCCTTGTAACTGTCTTGTGTTAGTCTGTCACGCCCTGGTCTAAGTATTTTGTGTTCATCTTCAGTTATTTGGTCAGGCCAGGGTGTGGCATGGGTTTTTGTATGTGGTGTGTTGGTATTGGGATTGTAGCTTAGTGGGGTGTTCTAGTTAAGTCTATGGCTGTCTGAAGTGGTTCTCAATCAGAGGCAGGTGTTTATCGTTGTCTCTGATTGGGAACCATATTTAGGCAGCCATATTCTTTGAGTGTTTTGTGGGTGATTGTCCTTAGTGTCCTTGTAACTGTCTTGTGTTAGTTTGCACCAGTTTAGGCTGTTTTGGTTTTCACATTACGTTTATTGTTTTTGTACAGTTCATGTTTCATCATTGTTGAATAAACATGGATCGCAATCTACACGCCGCATTTTGGTCCGACCCTCCTTCACCCGAAGAAAGCCATTACAGTGGTATTAAAAAAGATTCCTCTAATCCGTAAAATGACATACAGTGGGGCAAAAAAGTATTTAGTCAGCCACTAATTGTGCAAGTTCTCCCACTTAAAAAGACGAGAGAGGCCTGTAATTTTCATCATAGGTACACTTCAACTATGACAGACAAAATGAGAAAAAAAATCCAGAAAATCACACTGTAGGATTTTTAATGAATTTATTTGCAAATTATGGTGGAAAATAAGTATTAGCGGGTTTTGCCCCACTGTAGAATGTTAATGAAAAGCCATTTTTTTGTTAATTTACTATAAAGGAGATATTTAATTTACTATAAAGGAGATATTTCCACCCCTCCTCTTGTTCACGGTGGTCTGCAAGCCCACAGCCTTCTGGTCCGCAGCCACGTGTGCTATAAAAATTCCTGCATTACCATGAAACGCTTACAGGACAAAGAACAGTTTCTAAAATGGCATATCTTAGGCCCTGGTCTGTCCAAGAAGTGAGGGTAAACAATAGGCATGTTCTCTGCTTTCCACTTTGTATTTTAATAATTATTTTGGGTACACGGGAGGGTCATCCATTT
Source organism: Oncorhynchus mykiss (assembly GCF_057628025.1). Classification (NCBI taxonomy): domain Eukaryota; kingdom Metazoa; phylum Chordata; class Actinopteri; order Salmoniformes; family Salmonidae; genus Oncorhynchus; species Oncorhynchus mykiss. The sequence goes on along the minus strand of NC_143035.1, from coordinate 7,242,371 downwards.
TCATGTCAGAGAGGTTCGATATTCTCCATGTAACCCTTATAATATTGTAAATAACATTCAGTCCCTATTCATTTCTATATAGCCTACACTTCCTTGTTCTGATCTTCTAACGAGAGTGAGGCGGGTGTGGCTTCTGTGACAAGGATCTCCAGAGGAGGGATGTCACTAGTTACCACAGCCACAAAGTCAGGGTTAAGGGTTAAGGTTAGGGATAGGTTTAAAATCAGATTTAAAAAAAGCGTCTGACCCTAAAAACCAACTAATCCCTTTAAAAACAGCCTATGTGGGTTAGGGTTAGCATCGATATGAGTCAGAAACATTTTTTCAATGCCAGAATTGACTACAAAGTGTAAATAGGATAATTTTTGGTCATTAAGTCAGTCTCGTCTAAAGTTTGGAGTAATGAGTAAATTAAGGTTGGGTTTGGATTACAATTATGTCAACAATTCAAGCCCCATTTTGCCAACCTCCATGTGCAAATCGCACCTCGGCCCCTTTTGCCAACCTCCATGTGCAAATCGCACCTCGGCCCCTTTTGCCAACCTCCATGTGCAAATCGCACCTCGGCCCCTTTTGTCAACCTCCATGTGCAAATCGCACCTCGGCCCCTTTTGCCAACCTCCATGTGCAAATCGCACCTCGGCCCCTTTTGCCAACCTCCATGTGCAAATCGCACCTCGGCCCCTTTTGCCAACCTCCATGTGCAAATCGCACCTCGGCCCCTTTTGCCAACCTCCATGTGCAAATCGCACCTCGGCCCCTTTTGCCAACCTCCATGTGCAAATCGCACCTCGGCCCCTTTTGCCAACCTCCATGTGCAAATCGCACCTCGGCCCCTTTTGCCAACCTCCATGTGCAAATCGCACCTCGGCACCTCGCACCTCGGCCGCTTCATGATTGGGGCTCCTTTGTTTCATCTACCCCCAAAGGATCACGGCCGCTTGAGACTGCAAATCTCTATAGGGCTTGACCACAGCCAACTCTGGTTTGCATGCTCTGTGAAAGGACCCTAGTACCCTGCCATGCGGACGGAATAGGTGGTTGGAATGGTGGTGACTATACTGGTAGCTAGACCATAGACTGCTGATTAGTAGTATCTGGTTTTGTACATTTTCATAATCATTATCACTATCATTGCTAGCATAGCTGACGTTAAAAAACTAGCTAGCTAACTACCTAACTAGCTAGTTACCTAGCTGGGAATGTCAATGAAATGGGAAAGGTGCACATTAGTTATATTAGCACAACACTGCTTCTATGGTATTATGTAAAGGGTTGTTTATCCCACATGGACCTGTTACTACATTTGAAAACTATCGAATCACGTAGTTTAGAATACCTACATAAATTCAGCAACTGCATTCTTCTCATGTTACTCTGTAGGATACTGACCCGTCGAAAGCTTCCGCCAGCACATCACCATACATCTGCCTGTAGTTATTGAACTTGTTAGTTTTGATTGTTTGTTGTGATTGAGTGGGGGGGGGGGGGGGGGGGGGGAACAGCTGAGGGCAACGTTCTAACAGATGGGTGCCTCTTGGCTGTACCAACTCTAGTTTGGCTTCTGACATGGCCGTCAGCATTCCATGAGGAGAAACACTAAAGAAAAAAGGCCAAATCAGTGGGTGCAGTTCCCCTTTAAAAATAGAAATTGTGGGAATAGGCGGGGTTTATGACTTTGCGGCTGTGGTAACTGGTGATGGCCCAAGAGCAACTGCTCACCGATTTGACAACTCCAGCGCAATTCCACCTCTGACACCGCCAAAAACATCCGCGAAACGGGTGTCTGCTATCGCCGGTTCAATGCTTGATCTGATTGAATCTAGGCCTTAGAGGAAGAAGCAGATGAGACCAGGAGAAGAGTGGGAAGAGGGGAGGAGAGCAGTAGAAGTGAAAGACAGTGAAAGAGGAAGGATACGGCGCCCCAGAGAGGCTGGAGTCATAACTCATCTTTTATTAAAAATAATGAAAAAAGTTAATGAGTTAATAAGATCTGGAGAGAGGAGGGGTGGAGAGCACGGGGGGAAGGAGGGAGAGAGAGAACGAAAGGAGACCAGACAAAAAGACAGATTGGGACATAGGCAGAGATCAGATAGTGGAGTTATGTAGCACAATTCACACTTGCCACCATCATTTGTTGAACATTTACAAACACCAAGATATCTTCCAAAACATTTAGGATGGATTCCCTTGAAAGATTTAGAAGGATGGATTGTTTAGTTAAACTCCAATCAACTTCAAGAAGCTATTTTTTTCTGATGAGCCAACTCCCACAGACATAGCCGTGTAATTAAATGTAGTTAGTAGGCAATTAACAGTGAAGCAGCTTCACATTGTCTCCTTCCACTAGGGTTCTGCATTAACACTGGATTAAGGGACAGATACTGTTTGGAGAAGAACTCTCTATGGTCCATATTTGCATATGGACAAATGATGGATTAATTACTATTAAAACATCAGCATCTTAATGAGTTAGAAAGCAATTAAGAGGTTGTTAGCAATAACACAGAACAGCGAGGAACACACATAGATGTTTAGAGAGAACACAAAACACACATACCGGTATGTACAAGATGTACAAAGAAAGTTACAGACAGAATATTTTCTCCCCTCACCCTCCCACCCTGTGCTTCTCCATCTCAGTCTCTCTTCCTTTCTTTTTCCTCTCTCTTTTTTCCTAAATCAGCCTTTTTTTCTCTCTCTCCCCCTCTCTTTCCACTATCTATTATCTGTCTCTCTTTCCTTTTTCCCTGAAACATGCTTACAGGGTGCAGTCCTGTGAAGGAATTTAATATGCAACTTTATATGAGAAACCTATTGTATGTGTCTCTGCCCATTCGGACTGCAATCTATCGGTTAGCCGGGCTAATGCAATAGAGAGAGCCTGGGCTATTTATCACAGCAAAGCCAAGCCTATATCTTCCTCTCTCACTATCTCTCTCCCATTCTCTCTCTCTCACACTCTATCTCTCTACTTATCCATCTATCTCTCGTTCTCTCTCTCTTGTTCTCTCTCTCTCTCTCTCTCTCTCTCTCTCTCTTTCTCTCTATTCTACTCATACATTCCAGCATGTGATTAAATCACTGGAACGATGAGCTATCACTGTCCAGAGGGCTTCTCTGTGTTAGAGATTGGGATTCTGCATTATCCAACAACACTGGTCATTTCAACCATGTTTAAAGTCAAGACTTTAAAAAACAAAGAAAACAAGTTTAGTGTCTTTATACTTGTTCTTTAATGTCCCCTTCCTCTCACACACGTAGGCTACACACACGCACACATACAAACAAACATAAACACACACACACACACAGAGACTAGGCTTGGGTAGTACCCAGATTGTCATACTGACCTTGTGCCATCCCGGGATTTTCAGTAATACAGACCCTGAACACAAGGGGCACTATTTTCAAACCCCACTGAGCCTCTGTAATCCAAAGGTTAGCAATGCTAAAAAGTACATGTAAAATCCCATAGAAAATGCTAACTAATTGCTATCAAGTGCATTGTGAACATTTTATACTGTCTCTGACCTAAACTATTTGCAGGACAGACATCCCAGTTCATAATGTTATACAATTTACTCAAAAATGCTGCTAACAGTTTGCTGCACAAAACAAATATTAGACAGCAAAGCTCTTAATCCAGGAGGGGATTCTCTGCTGATACCAAGCGAAGCTTGATTTTGGAAGAAGCTAACCACTAGCTAGATAGCTAACTAGCTGCTAAATTAGCAGACCAAATGCACAACTGCAGAGCATTTAGCACATTTTAAAAAGTTATAAAAGATTTAGCTGGCAAAACATTTAGCTGTAAATTCCATACTGTAACTAGATCACCTGGCTCGTGCTGCACAACAGTGAGTGACTCACAAGGCTCTGGTCTCTCGTCGTTGTGTGCTTGTAAACAAACACCACATGACTGGGGACAACTAGTAAGTTTCATAATTAAAAAATTATGTGACAGGTGAAATGAGGAATACAGCATTGCACTGTTGACTGCAGGTATTTAATTAAAAAGTGGCTACAAATATTCACATTTATTAAAAAATATATGAAAAATAGTTTCAACGGTATTGACGGTATTGAAAAACCATCCCGTGCCTATTTCCAAATACCCCGGTATATGGTATATACAGTATACCGCCCAAGCCTAACGGACACACACACACACACAGACACACAAACACAAACAGAAAGACAAAACTTTTGCATTAGCATACAGACTGATGAGCCACCTGCAGCGATTAAAAAATGCACATTGCTAAATTCATTACACAAATCAGCCGGATATATGGCCATTGTGTAATAGCTGATGGCAATTAATAAGAGATTAGTGGTAATCAGACTTATAATAACATCTCACCCAGAGGGCACTGCTGGAAATTAATAACCACACATTCATCTTCACAAACACACACACACACACAGGCACACACACAGGTGAGAGCACACACATCTCTGGTAAGTTATTCATGAAGAACCTGAATGGTCCAATACAATCTCTCTATCTCTCTCTCTCTCTCTCTCTCTCTCTCTCTCTCTCTCTCTCTCTCTCTCTCTCTCTCTCTCTCTCTCTCTCTCTCTCTCTCTGTTTGTAGCACAATCTGCTGAACTGTGTCAGCCAACCTCCTTTTCACTGCAGTGGGAGATCCCCATTGAAGACTGTGTTTCAGTGTGTGTACAGTATCAATGGTTGAGGGTGTGTGGTGTGTGTGTGGGGGGGTCACTGAGATGGGGAGGGGGCAGCTGGATACTCTCCCCACCCCTAGGGGTCCTCACACCAATCAGCAGAGTGCACTGAGAATCAATTAACACCAGTGGGAGGGGGCAGAGGGTACGGACACACACACACACACACACACACAGACTCCCCGTCCACACACACACTGTCCACACACATGGTCCTGTCCGAGAAAATATCCATCAGAACGCACACATGTGTTGTATGCCAAAAACCACACACACACACACACACACACACACACACACACACAGAATTACACATGCTCATAAGCTTGTGTGTGTGTGTGTGTGTGTGTGTGTGTGTGTGTGTGTGTGTGTGTGTGTGTGTGTGTGTGTGTGTGTGTGTGTGTGTGTGTGTGTGTGTGTGTGTGTGTTTATATATCTCACTCTCCTGGTGTGCCCCGGTCTCTGGTGGTGAGAGGTTGGGGAACAGATTGGGGGTCAGCAGGGGAGGCAGGCCTGGGTCACCCCCATCCGTGTGTGTGTGTGTGTGTGTGTGTGTGTGTGTGTGTGTGTGTGTGTGTGTGTGTGTGTGTGTAGAGAGAGGGGGTACTATAATCACATGGGTGTAAAATGAATATGATAAATGATGTTCACTCCAAATTCACTTATACAGCCATCCTTTTGAATCCACAGGGAGGGAGAGGGAAAATCCCACCGGTCCAGGTGAGACTAGGAAACCTACTTACCTCTCCCTTTCTCTCTCCCTCTTTCTCTCTCTCTCTCCCTCTTTCTCTCTCTTTCTCTCTCTCTCTCTCTCCCTTTCTCTTTCCCTCTTTCTCTCTCTTTCTCGCTCTCTCTCTCTCTCTCCCTTTTTTCTCTCTATCTCTCCCTTTTTCTCTCTCTCTCTCCCCCCCTTTTCTCTCTCTCTATCTCTATTTCTCTCTCTCTATCTCTCCCCTTTTCTCTCTCTCTATCTCTCCCCTTTTCTCTCTCTCTCTCTCTCCCTTTCTCTCTCTCTCCATCTCTTTCTCTATCTCTCCCCTTTTTTCTCTCTCTCTCTCTCTCTCTCTCTCTCTCTCTCTCTCTCTCTCTCTCTCTCTTTACATGGTTAAAAAGGCAGACGGCAAAGAACTAGAATGGAATGAGAAGTAAAAAGAGGAGAAAAGTGTGTGGGTTCAACAGGAAAATGATTATCTCCACTGCTCCACTACCAACAGTATCCAGACCCATCTGTTAACCCATACCACATAGACACGAACGCACACACACACACTCTCCTTCTCCCTGCCCTGAGGGAGGGTAAGCTGATAGCCCTGTGCTGGTGTGAGTGACTGGTATTAGTTTCTCCTTCTCTCTCTGATACACACTAATGACGCACCAGGGACTACCTCTGATAAATAATGGGAAATCAATAGAGAAATAGAGCTCCATGATCACTAACATACTATCTCTCTCATTAACATACTACCTCTCGCTTACTCACTCACTTACATACTACCTCTCGCTCACAAACATCCTACCTCTCGCTCACTAACATACTACCTCTCTCTCACTCACTAACATACTATCTCTCTCATTAACAAACTACCTCTCTCTCACTCACTAACATACTATCTCTCCCATTAACATACTACCTCTCTCTCACTCAGTCACACCTCAGACCAACACGTGTGTGCAGGGAAATATATGAAAGTTTGTGTGTTGTGTCTGTCTTTGTGTGTGTGTGTGTGTGTGTGTGTGTGTGTGTGTGTGTGTGTGTGTGTGTGTGTGTGTGTGTGTGTGTGTGTGTGTGTGTGTGTGTGTGTGTGTGTGTGTGTGTGTGTGTGTGTGTGTGTGTGTGTGTGTCAGACTGCAGCCTGGGGCAGGACAGGTGGGACTGGTGGCAGTGCAGGCCAGGCGAAGCAGGGGACTGGAGTATCTCCTCTATCAGGGAGGGGAGCACTACGGCTGGTGGCAGCTGGTCCCTCTCCCTCCCCCCTTCTCCCCTCCACCAGCACCCCGCGGGTAGGCAACAGGAGGGGTGAGGAGGTCAAAAGGCAGAAGAATGGGCAGAACGGCGACACGCAGGATAATCGGCTTTTATGAAGCGCAGAGAACAGAGAGGGCTGGTAAGCGCTGCTCTGACACAATGATACTGAGATGAACACTAATGAATTAACACATTAACACAGGACCAAGGGGCCTGCAGGTCGCCTCAGCTGCTCACACACAAACACACACACACACACAAATCAAGTCTGACACATCTACACACTCGCTAACGTGCTCACTAATTAATTTCATTAGTCATTTGTCAAGGACAGCCAAATGCATTTTGAAATGTGATGCTTTTTGAAACATCGGGGTGTCTGGGTCTAAAAACTATGACAGACAGACAGACAGACAGACAGACAGACAGACAGACAGACAGACAGACAGACAGACAGACAGAGGAAGATTGGTTGACAGATAGACAGACAGACATGCAGGGATGCAGAGAGACAGACAGTCATGCAGACAGAGAGGCAGTCAGGTAGACATCTAGCAATACAGACAGACAGACAGACAGACAGACAGACAGACAGACAGACAGACAGACACTAACCAAAGCCATGTGATACTCATTAATGTGTTAATGCCGATTCTCTTACATCTCAATCTGGTCCATCCTTTTCCTCTCCATCCATCCCTTTAATTCAAGATCGTGTGGTTACCTTCCTGCCCCCCTCCTCCTCTCCCCCCTTTCTCTTTCTTTCTCGCTGTCTCTGTCTAACCAGCATGAAGAGGCAGACGTGCATTCAACCATCAGACAAATGTTCCACGCACAAACACACACACTCACACACTTGATCTCAGCCAAACCCCATCCTTCCCTTTGTTTTTACAAACCAAGAGCACAACACTCAACAAATATCTCAAAATAAATGCTCAAAATATATACAATAAAACAATCATTTTCTGTGATTGGCTTTGTCTTCCAAACCTATTTTAGCCAATAGTAGCCTGCCTACTAAGGACTTTGTACATGTCCTGTACCCACAAGGGCAAAGCCCTACCACCCCATAGTCCTGTGTTTCATGCTCTAACACAGGCAGGGTTATCCTCGTCCCCAAAGGGACTGGAGATCCCGTTCCACCATCTCCGACCTATTGAATCATCCCACTGAGCATGTCAGCATGCAACACAATTCCCACACTGGGAACACCATACACTGAGCATGGAAAAGAGCAAACATTATCTTTCTCTTTCGTTGTAAACAGAGATTTATTCTGTCAAGCAGTGTAGGCTAATGTGAAATAGCCCCAATAAATGTTGTATGACTGAAGCTTCATTGATTGCTATAGCTGCCTGTTGCCCAGTAGCCAGCGCCAATGTCTTGGAGCTTAATATGTATATTAAACACTTTAAATATTTCATGAGGACGGCAGGAAAAGAATCGTTAGGAGCGGTAAGGTTTCATTAGCAACTCCATTTGGCTGCGAGGCAATCTCGTCCTCTACCACTGTCGGTTCTATTGCAATAAAACACATCTCTCTAGTCCCCTCTCTCCTTCCTATCCCACACTCATCTCCCCGTTTTCCCTCTCTTTCTACATATCATAATAAAACATTTGTAGATCCTCTTTAAATGCACTATTACTTACGGCTGCCTTTTCATATTCTAACATCACGGGCACTTTAGTGACGACAGAAAAACGCGTCATTCATTATTCAAAAGAAGACGATCACGTCCCTAAGAGAGACAGAAGCCCGCTCGTGAAATTGATAACAGTGGAGACTCGTGCAATAAAAATGGAGCCCGCGGGTGCCACGAGCCCGAACCTCGATTATGCAGATCAAGTGGTAATTTCTCAAACAAATCGCACGCTTTCAGTCTTTTGTTCCCTTTTCTTTGGACTGGAGCAAATCTCTCCAGAGAACCAGAATGCCAGCTGAATAAATTGGCTTTGCAATTTTGCACGAGAATTGACGTTCTAGCAGAGGGTCATTTAGATGAAGAGAGCTCGCCAAAGTCAAGTGTTACGCCAATTACTCGACTAATAATTATAAGTGTTACAATTATTTTAGCCTACTATAGTATTGGCATTGTTGTCTTTTGTAACCACTATTATATAATTGTTGTTAAAGGCTTTAACATTTTTGTTCGAAAGTAGGTATATCTACATGGAGTCTTGTTCCCTGATCTGTCTGTGCTCTTGCCAACTCCATTGATGTCATTGTCAATCAAGCACACTCTTTTTTTTATAAAGTTAATATGTTTTGTATCCATTTGCGTATTTATTTATTTCTAGTATTTGAATGATTTACTACGGCTATTGTTATTTTATAAACCTAATTGTGATTATAGAATCCATACATATGATGCTTATATGTAGTTGCTTGTATGTAGTTCTGTCTTTGAGCTGTTCTTGTCTATTGATGTTCTGTATTATGTCATTCTGTATTATGTTTCATGTTTTGTGTGGACCCCAGGAAGAGTAGCTGCTGCTTTTGCAACAGCTAATTGGGATCCTAATAAAATACCAAAAGCTTTTTCCGCAATTAGTGACATCATGGGTGGTTTTCCGGGGTACATCGGGGCTAATGTGACATAATCTCGGAAAATCTGAGGATTACACAAACTCATTTACACCCACGACCCCTGGACCACCGCTTCCCGGTCCCAGTCCGCTCATTCCATTTCCAGTGGCGCCTAGCCTATGGCACGGTTTCCGCCGCGTTCCAGAATCCACAGTGTAGCAAAAAATACGAAAAATATATAGAAAAAAGTCAATGGTATATGCGTACAGATTGTCATATAAATCTAAATCGAATGCATGCAATCTAAAAAATAAATATATATCAAACATATCATTTTATAAACCTATGAACAACATACACAAGGAAAAGTGTTTATGATTTTAATATGACATAGCCTGATAACTATATAGACAGTAGCCTAAATGTGTACGGTCAAATGAGAGTTACTAGAGTCCAATTCTTCCCCATGGAAATATGGCCACCAGCGGGGTCACATATGGCGTGGGAAACAAGCCAATTCTGCCAGTCCGTACTGCTAAATAACCACCTCAAGTTTGAATTTTTTGATACCTCGTTTATTCGTTTACAGATAACATATGTATTGTAAACTACTTCAAAATAATTACTACTAAATCATTATTATTCATAGAGAAATTTCCACAGGATGAATCTGAAATCCTTAACGCACGTTTAATAAGAAAACAAAAACGTTTAATGTTGCGATGGAACAGAACAGCCTAATGTGCATTGGTCAAGAAACAAACAACAAGATAACCTCAATTTATTCGTGGAACAAATTTGATCGAGTTGAAATTAATTATGAAAACAGTCTTATTCATTATAGTGACAGTTATCTATGCGTGTCGAAATTTAAACGTATTGCAACCCAAAATATAGGGTTCAATTATAAGCTAATTAATAATAAAATAAAAAAAGTGAAACCTGTGTTGAAAACCTTGGCTATTGTAAATAAGTTAGGTGAAAATGTTAAATAGGTGAAAGACTAGGCCTATATCAGCACTAGAGATGAGGACAGGAACCCAGTTCAGCAAGGCTCTAGCCAGGGTTCGAGAAACAGTTCATTGTGTCCGTCTTTTCATTGCGTCTGATGGGCAGCAGGTTCAAGCGACCATGCCGACCCTCCACTTCATCTGTACTAGCCCGTGGCCTCGTCACACAATTCCCTTTTATTAACATTTGATGTGGCACAGCGGTGGTATAGTTTAGGCCTTCTAAGGACTTAAAGCATTATTCCTATTATAATTATTAATCCTGGCGTGTGTATGACATAACCCACTGGTTTACTTACAGAAGAGGAGTAAACTGTAGCTGTGAACAGATGCTCGTAATCATAACTGAGAGGTGATGCCTCGCTTATTCTATACCTTAAACCAATGACCCTAACCAAGGACCACTTCAATCCATGACGAATAGAGAGAAACTCTTGTGTTAATAAAGGCCCTCTCGTGTTTCTCATAGAAAAAAATCTATAATACGACTGAACTGCCTGCATTAATCTCCACTACTCCATACTGGTCCGGAGAGAGACGCACAGCCCACAACACACGAAGCGTTATGAACTGTTTTGCCGATCACAGATATACCACAGAGAGAAAAAAAAAGGCATACACAATAAAGAGACAAGAGCTATTGAGATAATCAACGATAAAACGGAATATTATACAAATAGGAAAGGCAATAGGAAATATAAATATAGGTAGGCCTAAGTGTTGCAACATTTGTCTATTATTTCAGTTCAATGGAAATATTATATTGCAGCATACTGCATGTCCATGGAGACCGGGACAATGGTTGCAAAATAGAGATTAGAAAACATGGACTCGGATCACCCTTTGAAAACCTGTAAACCCTCAATGTCAAGTGAAGGATTGTCCAAACAGGTCAAATTAAAAGGTTAAGAAATCGATGCTCTGATATGGCACTAAATTGACCAACTCTGAGAGCTAGGAAGGAGTATGGTGCCAAGTGATACCCACCATGCTTCAATCAGTCATTAAAATGACAACCAATGAACAGTCAAGGCGTTGACAGCATCAACCAATAGAAGCACGGGAATGGGGCTTTTGGGGGGAAACAGCAAGACCAAGATGTTTTGACGCAGGGAGTAGAGCGTCATAGACGTCTCCAAACGCACATCAAACTTCCACTGGCGCTCCCGAGGATGATCTGAAGGAGGCCTTTCCGAAGTTGCAGACGGTCGGATTTTGAAAGGAAGATGACATTGGAGCCAACGGCATCTTCTCTTTGGCACAAACCGGCCGTTTAACCTCGTAATTTAATTTCCATCCAGTCCAGCCATCCCACAGTCTATTGAAAGGTGAGGATGGAGCGCGCACCCAGCGCCCCAAGTCCTCCTCCCAAAGCGGCCCAGCACGAACCCATCAGCTTCGGTATCGACCAGATACTCAGTAGCGGTGCTGACTCAGAGACCGGACGGACCAGCAGCAGATACGGTTCGGATACAAGCAGTGGAGACGGTTACCGTTTGGGAAGCCCAACTGGAGGGAGCGCTGCCTCCTACACTGCGCTGTCCATCTCCCTCTCCGGCATGGTACCACAGTTAGAGGACCCTGGTTTGTACGGAGTGAACTGTAGCCTGGGTAGCAGAGGAGTGATCCGGGTGCCTGCTCACAGACCGTTGACTACCTCCGGGCCGCCGCACTTGATGAGCGCTGTACCCGGGTATGGAGGCCTGTGTTACCCGTGGGTCGGGAATAGGTTCGCCAAGGAAAGGTTATCAGGTAACTTTCCGATAGAACCCTTAGCATCAAATAATGTCATTGAAAAACTAAATACACAATTTCATGCGCAGTGATTTCGGTTATCTATGTTTCCCGTAATGGCAATTTTACTTTCAATGTGTTCAAAACAGCTTAGCTTACAATAAGCGCGCAATAAGCTTAGAAAACGTGAAAAGACTAATAACAACGAGAAATATACAGCAATAAACATTTAAATAATAAAGATGATGTGATCAATAAAATAACAAGGCACATTAATTCAATCTTCAACCTTTTATGCATACAAAAGAAAAATGCAGATTTACATGTTTTATTAATGTAGTCATTTAGCAGACTCGGCCCACGCAATATTACTGAAATTGTAGCCTGTTTCATTATTTCTCTTAATCATTTAGCCAATGTGAATATTACAATACTTAGCCTATACTATAGCAACGAAAATCACACAAATATTGAATTGGTCTATCAAATTGGCCTTTCAAAACGAAATGAGTGAGAAAAATCTCAAACAAATAATTTGGTGCTAGAAGACCCTAAACCCTAATTGGAAGTCAATGAAAATGGAGGCATTTACAGAGAGATAAAATAAAATATAAACATGCTATTTTGGTGGATTCTTACAATGCAATTTCAATCAATTATATGCTACAAATTAAAAAGCTATTAACATACCACGTGAAATAGGAAACATAATAAAAAATAACATTACAGCAATTATGTTGGGAGTCATTATTTTCCACAACTTTTTTTTTTCGCCATAATTCACACCCAACAGTTTAGACAAAGATATATGAAAAACTCGAAAACATTCTCGCCAAGAGTGGTCTCACATAGTTTGAATGTTTGGCCATAATACTATTGATTTATATACATTTGTTATGTTCCAATTCGGCACCCAGAACTGAAGCCAAAAGTATTTACTCCCTGTATTTACTAGGCTATTTCATGTGATTGTTTGTTCACGCTAGAGGAGGCAAGCCTAACTTCAATAGCCAGACAGCAATGATATCTTTATCCACATAAAATAACCGGATAAAACAGAACTGCTCGGTTTTATTCAGACGCCAAATGAACCTATATAATAAACATTCTAAACATTTATAGCCGAACCTTTGTTTTCGGGTGAGGATTATATAGGCCTACTACCAAACCTTATCAACTGTACAACAAAGTTGGAGGCTCACCTCACTTTTCCACTGCGTAAACTCAACCTCCAATCTGTCTGTCTTTCTGCTCCCTCCATCAGCTCTCGTGCCATTTACGGTGACCAGGCGAATAGGTCATCCATACCAGAACCGCACGCCGCCCAAACGGAAAAAGCCTCGGACATCGTTCTCCCGTGTGCAGATTTGTGAGTTGGAGAAGCGCTTCCACCGGCAGAAGTACCTCGCGAGCGCCGAGCGGGCCACCCTTGCCAAGAGCCTGAAGATGACGGACGCGCAAGTCAAGACCTGGTTCCAGAACCGACGGACAAAATGGAGGTCAGTTGATCCATGAGCTTAATTTAACTGTTTACTCAAACCTTGAGTTGACCTCATATAGAGGGACAGAGGCGCAACTTTGGTTTCAGAAGTGGGGGGGGCATAATTATAACATATTTTTTAATTCAGTTGGATAAACACTCCAAACAGCCTACCCGACTGCTCGGAGGCATCCACATGGTCCTAAAACACACTGTTGCCTCGTTTTGTATTACACATAAAATTGGGGGGACCAAAAATGCAATGTCCCCCGTCACCAGTGAAGTTGCGCCCATGGAGATGGATACAGGGCTCTAGTGCCCAAAAGCCTGTTTTAGCATGGGCAGGCCATTGATGACTTTCCCCGTTTTGAAGTAGTCAACTGGGTGGGACTTCCTATGGGTTCAGGAATGATCACATGATTGATTCCATCCAGGTCACCGGGAGGGATCAGCCAATGAATTACACTAGTGGGCAAACATTCCACAACTGCAGATGGCACTAAATCGCCAAACTTGACTTTATACCTTTTCAAACAGCACACTACAGCTGACAGTATGCACCCTTTCAGTTTCTTTGCCAAGTCATAGAAGTAGTAGAAGATGAAAATGGTCTACTTCAAAATAGACATGGCCTCAATGGCGCTGCCCATGCTCTCACAGACACCATAAATAGGACAGGTGCAACGATGTGATGTATATCTAAATCTATGTTTTACCTCTTCGTTTGACATGTTTTCAAATCTCATTCACCAGTCCCTTCCGCTCATGTGCAATTGGTCTGGGGAGGAGGTTCGTTTTAGCTAGGCCTTAATGGGGGACTAATATTTTTTGGGTTGTGTGAATGTGTAATTGCAGAGGATTTTAAACTAAAGGCAAACAGACGCAGGATGTTCTTACCATCATGTTTGTTCCTGCCACTGATTTCTATTCCTGGTTCTGCTGGTGGTAGGCCTACAGGATATTCCCATCGTCTTTTGGGAAGAAACATTTGGGATCTACCAGCTTGTTCCAGTTGCCTAGTGTGCGTATTATGGGCTTGTTCAGGAGAGTCGCTATGATCTATGCACTGTGAAGCCAATTTTTTACACTTGTGTTATAAGACAAAATAAACTGTAGATTCATATGGAAAGTTGAGGGGGTTTATAAATGACCACTATAGGCTACCTAAGTTTGACCATCGCTGAATGTCAACATATAAGTATTCTTTGTTCATAATTCAATTTTATGCAATTAATCTCTCTCTCTTTTTGCTCTCTCAGGAGACAGACAGCGGAGGAAAGGGAGGCTGAGCGTCAACAGGCCAATCGGCTGATCCTGCAACTGCAGGCCGACGCCCTCCACAAGTCCCTCGGCGAATCAGCAGGCTCCGACCCACTGTGCTCACATAACTCCTCCCTGTACGCCCTGCAGAACATGCAGCCCTGGGCCGAGGAGAGGGAGTAGGAGGAAGACTCCCCCAACCTCTGTTCCAGGGTCACACATTTGTTCATCCGTCCAATTGGGGTGATCTGATCTGATCCTAGATGATTTGTTGGTGCCAAAATGGAGGGTATGGACAGTGTGATGCCCCTTTGAGATTGTGTAGAGACTAGGCGTCTGATAGGACCACACCCTCAACCTGAATGAATGACTGCACTGTCGACATTACACAAGCACCGTTACCAGTTTCCGCAAGTGTTTTTACCCCTTATGTCACATTCCACACTGTGACTCTATGGCTAAAGACTGAGGTTGTAGACTAAAAATGACAGGGAAGGATAGGAGGAGGAGTGTGTGTAAGGTAGAGGGATATATAGAGGGAGGAATTGGACAGGGGGGCAGAAGGATGCATGTCATGTTGGTAATGAAACTAAAACATCCTCTAAAGTTTCATTTGTGACACATTTCCTAATAGGATGTAAATGTTTCATAATTTGTACTTAGGATGTAAACATATGTAAATAACGATATAAACTCTTCACTTGAGATCATTTTGTTTATGTTTTTGTGTGACATAGAGACATGAATGGAAAGCTTTAATTGCTCACAGCCTCTCCCCCTTGCTAAAGAAGACACTTCAAAAAGGTCACTACTTTCTTTGAAAAGTTTATTGTTAAATATCATTTTGTACAACATCTCAATATACACTGATGTGATTTTTTTTCTTCCCCTTTCTGTCTGTCATTCTCGGTCTGTTAGTCTCACCTCTCTGTGCTTTGCTGATCATGAATCTTGATATTGTATAAAAGTATAGGGGAAGGTAAGGTAATAGGGGACTGTGAAATAAGGGATTCTGTGTTTTGTTGTCAGTAAGTCTTCACATTGATTAGGCTATTGTCATCACCACCCATGTCATGGCTTTCATTCCTGTATTCTCAGTGACAAGGTCTCTCTCTCCCTCTCTCTCTCTCTCTCTTTCCCTCTCTCTCTCCCTCTCCCTCTCCCTCTCCCTCCCCTTGAGAGTTGTTACTGCACAGTTGTAATGTCCCACAGGATACCATGCACACACCCATATTGGCACAAAACAAGCATAAGAATACACTTCAAAACAGTGCTGAGCGAATAGCGTTTTTTGAGGTCGGTTCAGTTTTGGTTTTTGAAAAATAATCCCGGTTTTCTTTTTTTTCTTCTTTTCTTTACAATAAATGCATTGTTCAATGTTCAATGCTGTAACAACAATGAATAAAATAATTGATGGTAGTGAGTGACAGCTTATTACTATCAGTTATTAGGCTCTAAACCATAATTTATTCACATGACTTTACTTACAGTAAATTAAATGTTTTGGTTATGTACATTACATATTTGGTTTTAGTATGGTGACACTAAGATATGCAATTACTGCATATCACTTATTAACAAACCATCCCTTGTTCACATTACTTTAATAAAATATTTCAGTTGTTGTGTATATTCTTTTTAATTTCATTTGATGACTTAGTATTTTATTACAAGTCATCATCTCATCTCTGCTTAGGCTGTAGCTGCCAGCCAGCCATCCATCTCTGTTCTCCCAGAGTCATCCTTCCAGATAGCAGGCTTACATAGCTGGTTAGCTGTCTGATGAAATCACATTTGAAGTAGTTCTATAAAGTAGATAAGGCATACTTTTAACACTGCTAAATGACAACTATCAATCAATTAGATGCATTGTCGGGTAGAGATACGTAAGCAACCGGATTCTAGCCCTCTCCTATCTCTCTGTGTCTGTCTGTCGGGCCACACAGGCTTGCCCGGCAAAGAACCAATGAGAACAGGAGGCAGCTAGCTGTAGGCAATGGATTCTGGTCAATGTAGTTCATTACCACGGTTTCGGCGCTTAACTCTGATGAGCTGGACAACATGTCTCAGAGAGAAATCTCTCTAGAGAAATGGCACAAATGGTGCACAACTAAATGGAATTCAAATAATGGAACCAATGTCAGTCAATTAGTTATTTACAAACGGAAAATAAACCAACATTTCGGTTATTCACTCAGCACTACTTCAAAATATCATCTGGCCAGATTGACAGACAAAGAGGCAGATGAACGGAGCTCAGTGCAGACAGAAAGATAGAAGCCAAAAACACAATGACACAAGGCACCACAACACGAAAAACATTGACTAACACTAACACACATACAGTAGGAGTGCTGCATTTAGCGGGGTTAGGACTGACTTGTTTTAAATGTACATTTCTTAATATGTTGTGGTCAAATACAGATCACATGAATTCTACAAATGAAAATGTACAGGAAATGTCCTCAATTTGTATCTGTAAACTGAATTTGTGGCGAAATTGAGGCCAGGATTCAATCCAAGGAGTGTTATAGAGCAGCTGTCGACAGTGCAACTTTTAAGGGCAACTTCCCCAACGTTCAAAGAGCTCACTCTATGGTGCACCTCGGATTGAATCCCGGCCTGACACAGTGTAGGTATGTGTGTATGTCTTAATATGTGTGTGTATGTCTCTATAATGTCAGTATGTCTTATTAACAGGTGTTATATACACTCTCTGGGAGAACAGTAACCATAACAACGACGACAACATCAACAGAACAAGACTGAGAGAGTTCGGACCAAGGGTGAAAGATTACAGGGTCACAGGAAGATCAAAAACAGGTACAAGGGGTCAGAGGTCAGTGGGAGGGGTCATAACCCAGCCCGTTGATTGGTCACTGCCATTGTAACGTGATGGTGAGACACTGTGCCACACGGCAGATGCATATAGCTGTTGCTGGGCAGCCAGTGTTGAGTACCTCTCATAACCATGCTGACAGCAAAGTTTATGTGTGTCCCTTTTTGCCATTAAATGGTGGGCTGCTCTTTCTTCTCACAGTTCAAAGGTCTTTCCTATCTCTCTTTCATTTTCCCACTGTGTCTCTTTTGTCTGTTTCATTTATATGACGTTTTCGAAAAGCTGCAGGGACCTCATGATGTTTTCATCCTGGGGAAGAAAGTATGAAAAAAAAAGGAGAAAGCTGATCATGAGGAAAAAAAACAGTAACACCTCTGAACTTTCACATACACAGTGGTGGAACAAGTACCCAACTCTCCTACTTGAGTAAAATTAAAAAACATCTTCATAGAAAAAGACTCAAGTAAAAGTCACCCAGTTAAATTCTACATGAGTAAAAGTCTAAAAATATTTGTTTTAAAATATACTTAAGTATCAAAAGTAAAAGTATAAATCATTTCAAATTCCTTATATTAAACAAACCTGATGGCACCATTTTCTTGTTTTTGAATTTATGGAAAGCCACGGGCACACTTCAACATTCAGACATCATTTACAAATGAAGCATGTGTGTTTAGTGAGTCCAACCAGATCAGAGGCAGTAGGGAGGACCAGGGATGTTCAGTTGATAAGTGCTTGAATTTTACTATTTTTCTGTCCTGCTAAGCATTCAAAATGTAACGTGTACTTTCGTGTGTCAAGGAAAATGTATCGAGTAAAAAGTACAATATTTTCTTAAGGGATGTAGTGAAGTAAAAGTAAAAGTAGTCAAAAATATAAATAGTTAAGTAAAGTACAGATAACACAAAAAACAACTTCACTTTAAACTATCTTTACACTACTGCACATACTGTACAGTGCTCAGTGTAGTACTCTGACTGTATCACATAAGTACCACTAGGTGGCAACGAAGACTGAGAAGAGGTTATAAATGAAAATGTCTTACTCAGGCAGTTTAAAATAGAGTACCACATTATGAGTCATAATACCCCAAAAGCCTAGCGGTCAAACAAGGAAATGGTTCCAATAATATTTCCACCATTCATTTTTCCCATAGAAACACTTAAAATAAGGGCTGTGTTTCATTTTAGAAACACTTAAAATAAGGGCTGTGTTTCATTTTAGAAACACTTAAAATAAGGGCTGTGTTTCGTGTAGGCACACCCGGGTGTGAAGTTGTGATAACCGTGTACATTTCTCTAGGACAAGGTAACTTCTATCAACACATTTGCCTGTATTTACCCCCCCCCCCCCAAAATCAAACACTAATTAGCTGTTAATGTGGCAATCATAAAAAACTAAAAATGATGAGCTGTGGGGGCCCATGCGCCTGACATCAATGTCCACATTTTCATTGAATAAATCATTTTGACAGTAACCTTCCAAAAATTCATTCATAAACCTTGTTTTAACTGACATATGTACTCGGAAGCAAAATGTTTGTTTCTTGGGCTTCGGGTATGTGACTGAAAAAGTGCCCTAGGTCTTGAAAAATAGTGCAATGAGTGGCGCTTACTCAGTTCTTCAAAAGAGCATATCAGACCGAAAGCCTAATGCTTCTTGGGTAGTTCTTTATGAGTTTTAGTTTACAAAATAATCTCTCCGCAGAAGCAACAGTTACAGGGATGGTAAAAAAAAAAACTGCTTGAAAATCATAACAACATCAGGAAAACTGGGTTGAAGGGAGTGGTGCTTCAAATACAGCACTTTCGCAACCGTCAATTATCACTGATATATCTTGGCGTGCATTATTCAAGAATACGTTTACATTGTGTGCAGCGCCATGAACATACAATGCACAATGTCTCAATGTCCGGGCCTGCAACCTGGACCTACAGGCCGTGGCGAATACATTTGCTCACAAAAATGCAAGGCAACGCAGTCACATGCTGTAGCTACTATAGGCCTCTACGTGAAAAAGAGAGACAAGCACAGACACAAATAGACTTTATTCTAAGAGAAACAGAGAGAAAAAGAAAGACACAGAGAGAGAGAAAGCAAGGAGGACTTCAGCGGACCAGGGGAGTCTCTCAAATTGGCTTTAATTTCATTGAATTAGATTCAATTTAATTTACCTTGAATACCGCAGCCCATTTGTGTAGGCTATTAGCCAGACAGAACTCACTGAGCTCAACAACAAACAATGGTTGAATTTATCCTCAAGCCAAGTACTTTTTTCTTAATTGTAAGGCTGTTTGATGTGTAATTTTGATTTTAAAAAGTGTATCTAAATAGCAACTAAACGCGGTATCTAGCTATATACAGTACACTGCATAGCGTCCCTAGTAAGCTAGTGTTTTGAAGGTGGACTGACTGTATTATTTGGAATTAAAAGACTGGCTTCAAGCATAACAACTTTCTATCCAAGCTGGGAGAGAGCCCGAGGATGGCTCATGTCATGCAGGTTCCGGCAGGCTATACAGGAATAGATTTTTTTTTTTATCAATTGGTAGCTGTCGCATCAAACACTTATTTTACAATCTGCAATGTTAAAATGTCCAACTTTAATTACTGAACAAGCAATTACATTATTGCCACCAGCCAGCAGTCTACTGTAAACGGCAGCATTTCGACACCATGTACAGCTTTAATGAAATGTTAGGCTTAACATGAGAAAATTACAACCAAATAGGCCTACCAATAAACATTTATCCATTAGCTAAAGCACAGCTATAGGCTCATATGCCCTGGCACCAGAGAAAGCATGTCATCGATTCAATAGGCAGCCGCACAGACATGTAGCGATTTCAGCACCATGGACAGTGATCGGTAGTCTATAGTTTGTGAGTTCCTGTCCGGCTGATGCGTTAAACATTTTTTTTGTGGGGGGGAGGGGATCCAACCTTGCAGGGATCCAGAGAAACTGCATTATGGCAGTGGTGTGAGACCAATGGCTCTGGTCTACTTACTGTCCCCTCCCTGCTCTCTCCACCCGCCCCGCCCGAGCTTAAAAAATGAGGGAATGACCGCTTTCTCTGCGGTCTCTAGTAAAGAGTAAAGACCAACAGCAGGGAGAAATGATAGTGTAGGATTATTATAGAAGTTATATTATTTTCTAAGTCACTGTTGTGTAGTTCTAAAATGACTAACTACACAAAAGTGTTTGGAATTGTAATGATAATTGATTATCGACTACCTTACTCTATTCTGATTGGTCAGATGTTTGTTGATGGTTAGAAGAGTACAGGAAATAGTTGAGTTGAAGAGTGCTGGCCTAATGGCCGTGAAAAGGGTCAGTTGATCATCACATTTGCATAAGAGTAGTCAGTCTCCATCCAGGGTTCGTCTACATAGAGAGTGATCAACCCACCATCTAAAACCCTCAAACTACAATAGTATTATACAGGATTAAGTGGGAGGGATGTTTAATGATCAAATCAGATTTTATTTGGTAAAAGTGACTAGGCAATCAGGATAGATAATAAACAGAGTAGCAGCAGCATTTGTGTGTGTGTGTGTGTGTGTGTGTGTGTGTGTGTGTGTGTGTGTGTGTGTGTGTGTTGGAGTGTCCATGGCATTGTGTGTGAGTGTGTGCATAGAGCCATTGATAGTCATAGAAGTCCAGAGAACTCCAGTTTACCTCCTGGCAGGACAGAATGAACTCATCCAGAGTGACTACTCCATCTCTGTTCTTGTCCATCTTCTGGAAGAAAGCATCCACATGTTGTTTGGGAGTGTCTGTCTTCAGGGCAGGGTAGGTGTACTTCCCCATCATGTCATATATCGCTCTGACGATGTCTGTCATCTCCTGTAACACACACAAAAGCACAGTTTGTCTGTCAGTGGATGTCGAATGTGAAACAAAACACACAATTATTTAGAAATGTACTACACATATATTTATTTTATTTCATTTAACCTTTATTTAACTAGGCAAGTCAGCTAAGAACAAATTCTTATTTACAATGAAGGTCAAAAGGCCTTCTGCGGGGACGGGGCTGGGATTTAAAATGAAAATAAAAATATATAAATATAGGACAAAACACACATCATGACAAGAGAGACAACACAACATTGCATAATGTGAGACCTAAGACAACAACATAGCAAGGCAGCAACACATGACAACACAGCATGGTAGCAAAACAACATGACAACAACATGGTAGCAACACAACATGGTAGCCGCACAAACATAGTACAAACATTATTGGACACAGACAACAGCACCAAGGGCAAGAAGGTAGAGACAACAATACATCACGCAAAGCAGTCTCAACTGTCAGTAAGAGTGTCCATGATTGAGTCTTTGAATGAAGAGATTGAGATAAAACAGTCCAGTTTGAGTGTTTGTTGCAGCTCGTTCCAGTTGCTAGCTGCAGCAAACTGAAAATATGAGCGACCCAGGGATGTGTGTGCTTTGGGGACCTTTAACAGAATGTTACTGGCAGAACAGGTGTTTTTTTGGAGGATGAGCGCTGCAGTAGATATCTCAGATAGGGGTGAGTGAGGCCGAAGAGGGTTTTATAAATAAGCATCAACCAGTGGGTCTTGCGACGGGTATACAGAGATGACCAGCTTACAGAGGAGCATAGAATGCAGTGATGTGTCCTATAAGGAGCATTGGTGGCACATCTGATGGCCGAATGGTAAAGAACATCTAGCCGCTCGAGAGCACCCTTACCTGCCGATCTATAAATTACGTCTCCGTAATCTAGCATGGGTAGGATGGTCATCTGAATCGGGGTTAGTTTGCCAGCTGGGGTGAAAGAGGAGCGATTACTATAGCGGAAACCATGTCTAGATTTAACTTTAGCCTGCAGCTTTGATATGTGCTGAGAGAAGGACAGTGTGCTGTCTAGCCATACTCCCAAGTACTTGTATGAGTACTTGTATGAGGTGACTACCTCCAGCTGAGTAAAGACTGTATCATCTACATACAAATGGATGAGAGAGCTTCTTACTGCCTTAGCTATGTACTCCCTTGGTGACAAGCAATGGCTGAGACAGCAGATTTTCTGACTTTGTACACCGCACTCTTTAAGAAAGGTAGTTAGCGAACCAGGCCAAAGATCCCTCAGAGACACCAATACTCCTTAGCCGGCCCACAAGAAGGGAATGGTCTACCGTATCAAAAGCTTTGGTCAAGTCAATAAAAATAGCAGCACAACATTGCTTAGAATCAAGAACAATGGTGACATCACTGAGGACCTTCAAGGTTGCAGTGACACATCCATAACCTGAGCGGAAACCAGATTGCATACCAGAGAGAATACTGTAGACATCAAGAAAGCCAGTCATAAACTGTATGCTGTACCCACTTGCATGTGCACCACACACACACACACACACACACACACACACACACCTCCTTGTTGATGTAGCCATCTCTGTTTATGTCATACAGGTTGAAAGTCCACGTCAATTTCTCCCTCACTGATCCCCTCAGTAAGATGGACAGAGCCATGACAAAGTCCTGGAGGAGGGAGAGAACGAGACACGGTCACAAGGAGAATAAGAGTGATCCAGCATGGAATGCACGAAGGGTAACAGATCAGAGGATCGTGAGGGGGGGGGGGGGGGGGATTTGAGACGCGGTAGAGGAATGTTAACCTCAAACTTGATGGATCCGCTGTGTGCTGAGTCAAAGGCGTCGAACAGGTAGTGTGCGTAGGAACTGGCATCTGAAGAGCATTGGAGAGAAGAGAGATACATGTCACTCTTTATGGGCTTACACAACACACCCACTACACAACTCAACACCTTTACAAGTTATGGAGACACAAACTAATTTCTTACCTCCATGGGGAAAGAACTGGGCGTATATCTGTTTGAAGGTGTCCTCGTTCACCACCCCACTAGGGCACTCCTACGGTGGAAATAGAAAGAGAGAAAGAAAGACGGAGAGACAAAAAGAGAGAGAGAGAGATCAGCCACAGAGAGACATCGGTGACGGACACAGAGTGATGACGTGATGGAGAAATGGAATGATAAGTATAGACTGACTACATACGTTTTTGAAGCCACGGTAAAGGACTTGTAGCTCTCTCTTGCTGAAGTTGCTCTGAGCCTCCAGTTTATCCAGCCCTTCTGGCCGATGACACACAATGCTCATCTCAAAATCATCATCAATTTTATCTGGAGAGAGAGACATACATACCGTAGATATGAGATTTTCGCAAAAGGTTGCATTTTTATCAGCCATGGAAAATAGAAATAGGAAGAGAGAGAGAGAGAGAGGTGAAGTATAGAGTGGTTCAGGTAAGATAGGGCACAATAGGACAGTGGGAGAGATGGAGCAGAGAGAAAAAGAGAGACAGGAATGTAGAGAGAGTGACCTCAGTGACCTGATCATTAACAATTCATTACTGCCTCTGCCAGAGGGGAGGGGACCAGAGGACGGACAGACTGGCACACGGGCACACACACTCCTCCAGGCCATTTGGTTTCATCCTGGTGGCAGAGCTGTCTCTGTCGGTGTCTCATTAGTGAGGGGGTGGAGAGTGCTGACTCCAGCCCGAAGTGAGGTAATTCAGACACAACTCACCTGGGAAGCCAAGTGACACTTACGTTACAGGCACTCTGACAGATGCACTGTTCAGTGGTACTGTACTGTCACACATGCACTGACACACAAAACCAGCCTCACACAGAGCTAGGGTTGCAAAGCTACTGGTATTTTACCAAAGCTACTGGAATCTGCAGTAATTTTGGTAATTAACAGCTAATCTATGGCAATCTATCGTAACTTTGATAATTTATACGAACTATACTACTTTTGTTAACTTAAAACATTTATTCATGTGCAGTATTCCTTTTTTGGGCCTGCTTTAAATTATGTGCGGCTTATAACGGCCTCAAAAAGCCTTCATAAACACTACTTAAATGTGTGACAAATCATCTATAACCATTTGTCATTCTTTATAAAGGGTCCATAAATGTGGCATAACTGTGGGACATGATTCCCAATGTCAAATGTGGCATAACCCACTATGTCAAATGTGACATAAACCTGTGCTTTATAAAGGGTGACATAAGCGCCACTTAATAAAGGCCTTATAAATCATATTCAATTGAGGCTTCACGAAGAATTTCTAACCCCGTCATGCATCTTGGTAGAGCATTGCAACGCCAGGATATTGGGTTCGATTCTCGGGACCACCCATAAGTAAAAATGTATTCACGCATGGCTGTAGGTCACTTTGGATAAAAGTGTCTGCAAAATGTTATATTATATTTCACTAAGACATTTTTAGGATGGCTCAACCTCTTTCCCTCTTCGGTGCATAGTCAATATTGGACTTGACCTCAACTCCCCCCAAAATGCTGTGCTGCAAGATGACACACACTCTAAAGTTCAGTCTCTCGCATCAAACATCATTGTTAGGGCATCCATTACATTTTTTTGCCTACTTCTTTTTTCCCTAAATTCTGTTTTCTTAGTTTTGTTTTCCCAGGTTTCGGATTTCCCCCAGTTTTTTTTTGGTTTAACCAATATTTTTCCCACGTTTTTTTTCATAGAAAAACTAAACTACGTTTGATTTTCTGTCTTCACAACAATGCTTAAACCACATCAGGGGGTGACTTTTGAGTTATGGATGAAATCAACGAAACATAGATTTGTAATTGAGTGTAATTGCCCTTTAATTCATTGAGCATGCCCTGCATTGTTGTTCGATTAGCAGGGTTTCTGTAGTGCGTTATGCTCACATGTGATTTGATTCGGATGACACCGGAATGGGCATACTCTACTTACTGGAGCTTCACGTGAAGGAAAGAGTAGCGGAGGAAGGAGTTCGCTTCTGCTGCAGTGTTCATGGTAAAATATTAGCATTGTGGCCGTGCTTCGAGTAAAAGGCCAGGAACACTACGTATTATTCAGAGCCCCACGAAAGGACACAATATACAGTATACATCCTAGAGATCCTACTGAGCATTCCCTAACATACTTTTACTGCGGCACCCAGGATAGTTATTGCTGTAAGCCAATATGTATCCCATATACAGCGATTCGCATTGGCGACATTTATTTATTTAAAACCCAAATGTAATGCAAATGTCACTTAAATATGAACAAATATTAATAATTTTATGTTTCAACAATAATTGTTCAAATATCATGAATGGTTATCGAATATTTTATACTATTACGTGTGAGACTTTTATTTAGAACATTTCGTAAATTCCATGACCCGGAAGTACTTTTTTAGTGTTGTGGATGAGACGCTGAACATGTGACGAGAATGAACGTCAAATGCCAACTTGTGCTGCCACCGGACAGTAAAAAAAGTTAATTAATTAATTAAGCTTTATGTATTATAATCTAAATGATTTTGTTGTAGTTAAGTGTTGAGTTAGATCACATACAGTAGCTACCTCAATTGTTATTTTAAATCATTTCGGTGACTTCACCTAAATGTAGCTTGCTAGCAGGCTCGGCTAAATACAATTCACCCTAGATACAGCCATGTCTCATAGTCACGTTATGACATTTGTAAATTAAAGAGAAATATAATAATAGGAATTGAATGGAGTTTCCCCATCTTCCCATTTCTGGCGCAGCACAGAAATGGTCTTATCCAGATGATGGGACAAAGGCATTTCCTAACAAACCTGCTAACTTTCTTTGTTGTTACCTTTAAGGTTGGAACCAACATGCAGTAACTCCAGCAGGAAGAAAGACAATACGTTTTAGCTGTTGGTGATCATTTCCTAAGTGTTGATGCATTGGTGTTTACGGCATTAAGCCTTTATGTATGTGTTATTAATGACCAAAGGTGTCTGACTTTTTAGTAAGCACAGCGTCATATGATATAAGACATGTATGTGTATGTTAGTAATGACCAAACGGGTCTGACTTTATAGTAAGTACAGCACCATATGAAATAAGGCATTTATGTACAGTACCAGTCAAAAGTGTGGACACAGCTACTATAACACATATGGAATCATGTAGTAACCAAAAAAGTGTTCTCTCTTTCTCTCTCTGTCATACACACACAATTACTCCATTGTCCAACTATTAGCCCATAATAATATAGCAATAGTCATAGACACCAATACTATCTTCCATTCATATGGAAGTAATATCAGAGTTTTACACAGTACACATTTACAACCTTTTAACTCTATTTGCTCAGCAGGCTAACACGGTCAAGAGACACACTATCCGGGTTGATATTCAGCATAGTAGTGGTGCCAGTGGTAACTACTCACCCTCAACATGGATGACCCCCACAAGGTGCAGTAGTTTAACCGCCCCGCAGATCAGAAGCATAATAGCTATGATATGGAGACTGCTCGCCTCATGTTCTCCCTCATTATCCATCCTTTATCTCTACATCTATCAGGTCTACTGTTGGGTTTTCCCTTTCTTCCTGTTCTCCTATCTTCCCCTGCTCTGGCGGTACGTATGTAAACTTTCTACAGGACGTATCCCACCCCTCTCTCCCCTTCCCCTCTCTGTAGACTTCTGTCTCCTCTCACTGACTGCAACCACTATCATTCTACCTGCCTCGCTCTCTCTCCACCTCTTCCCTCCTTATCCCCCTCGCCCATCTCTTTCTCTCCCTCTTACCTTCGCACCATGCCTGTGACCCTCACTCCCCCTATACCCAGTTTCCCACTCTCTCATTCCCTCCCCCTTTCTCTCTGTTTAGTAATAGAATGTCCTTCACTCTCAGGATGGACACCACCTCCAGGGCGAGAGATGAACCACTGAACCTACCAGAACAATGATACACTCACCTTCAACCTGCCAGCTGTGTGTGTGTGTGTGTGTGTGTGTGTGTGTGTGTGTACATCACTGAGCTGTGCTTAACTTGCTTGAAGGTAACTTTGCTAAATTGACGTTATATCCTTTAAATGACACACAATTACAATAGACACAAGTTATTGTCCCCCATGTAAACCAACCAGTGACGCCAAGAGCTTTTATTTTTACCTAGAAAATACATTTCACTGTATGTGTAGGCCGTCATTGTAAATAATCATTTGTTCTTAACTGACTTGCCTAGTTAAATAAAGGTTCAATAAAAATCTAAAATACAAATTAATAAAGTAAAATCAACTTGCAGTAATTAAAATTTACCAGCAGAGGGAGGCAGACTCTCTTGCAAGTTTAGATCCCTGACTGTCATTGTCCACTTCCTCCATTCATATTGGTCTAATGGTATTATTCCAGAACCTGTTCAGCACTTTGAGCATGTCTTGTCAGGGTTTCCTTACAATGGAATGGGCGGCAGGTAGCCTAGCAGTTAAGCAAGTTGGGCCATTAACCAAAAGGTCTCTGGTTTGAATCCCCAAACTGACTAGGTGATTTTATTTTTG
The DNA here is from genome assembly GCF_057628025.1 of Oncorhynchus mykiss. NCBI lineage: Eukaryota > Metazoa > Chordata > Actinopteri > Salmoniformes > Salmonidae > Oncorhynchus > Oncorhynchus mykiss. The sequence continues at coordinate 7,214,493 of NC_143035.1, read as the reverse complement.
TCAATGTGCCCTTGAGCTAGGCACTTAATCCTAATTGCTTCTGTAAGTCTCGCTGGATAAGCGTGTGATGTAAATAAGTGTATGCATCCCTATTCTTCTCCTCTGTCGTCCTATTCAAACTGATCCCGGTAATCCTTCTTTACGAGACGCTCGTTTGCATAATCTGAATCAGGCAAGGGCTACAGCTGCTTCTCATTGGCCATTTAACAGCGAGGAGCACTCGCTAAGAAGCATAACCACTACTCTGACATCACAACACTGAGCAGGTACAGTGCCTTCAGAATGAATTCGCACCCCTTTTCCACATTTTGTCGTGTTACAGCCTGAATTTGAAATGGATTACATTGAGATGTTGTGTCACTGATCCACACACAATACCCCGTTATGTCAAAGTGGAATTATGTTCTTAGAAATTCTCAACAACCAATTTGACAGAGCTTGGAAGACTTTTTGAAAGAATAATGGGCAAATATTGTTCAATCCAGGTGTGCAAAACTCTTAGGTCCCAATTCCGACCCTAGTTAAGAGTGTCTAAAGGGAACGTAGCATTAGAAGAGCATGCTATTCACCCACTATTCGTTTTGGGTGGAGATGGAATAAATGAAGATGTGGAGGGGTGTCTACAGATACACCGTATTCTGACCTTGACTTCATTCCCTCATAATTCCACCACCTTTACACGTGAGGAAACCATGAATAAGGTCAAGCGAATCTGCCGGTTCCAAGTGGAAAAGCATCTACTTTCTTTTTCCTAATGGAAATAACAGAATTCCCCGTGCACATTTATACATTTATAATTGTATTTATAAATTGGCAAGTGCTATTGATAAGAGCTGGGTAAATGAGTAATCTGTTTGTAGAAGGGGATTGTAATTACAAATAGTAATTGTTTTAGATGATTTTTCCTTATGATCTCTGGGGATTCATGTGAAACTAGCCATACGGAAGCAAACTGAAAGTCATATCAACATGACATCTTTTCCATGGTCAAATTGGAAATAAACCGTTTTGCCGTTATTCTGAATTTGAATTGTGTGCCCTCGTAATTTGCACGGATGAAATGAGGAGACTAATGCTACAGACATCAGTAGGGCTGATGAGTTGATCTATGCGCTTTGTTTTGATTCTGTGCCCGGGCTTTTCTCCATTTTATTTGACCGTTTGTAACATGTTAAATATTAGCCACTATCGGGAGCCACCGTTAGTAATACCCACGCGCATGTATTTTTGCATAATTCCATTCTGTTTACCTCTCTTCCCTCTGTCACATCCTTGTAGTTGTTGCTGAGGGTCGCTGGCATTAGTGGATCACATTAGGCTAACGTTGTACAATCGTTTGGGACATGTAGCCTATTTGAATCATTATGGAACTCAGACCACGCGTAGCAGGTTAAACCTGGAGTTTGGCGCACAGTTCATAACGACTGGATCGTAGTCGTATGATCAATGAGGATCAGGGTAGATTTATAGGACTTGTTCAACCCCTATCGTGCGCTTTTCCCCCCACCTTCCGATATTTCGTGGGTTGAACTTGAATATGGCAACTTTCAGGGTGAATCAAACCACTGTACTTTTTAGTCACCGTTATATTTTGTGGGCAAAGGTTCATTTTTGTACTTTCCTAACCCTAAAACGTGACTGAATAATCTACATGAATGTATCTATCTACCAGTTGGTGCTGAAACAGAGACGAATATGCATAGATGGCTTTCTTTCTTGGCAGCCTATATTCTGACCCTGTTCTCTCAATGTGTTCTAATGAGTCTGTCGACCAAATTCTAATTAAAAGCACACCTTATTTAAAGGGATGGCTGAAGACAAATGTACTTTTAAACCCCATTGAATGAAAACTCCATGAGAATATTCTGTTGGCAACTCAATAAGGCAAGTCTGAATCGCCAAATACTGATAAGTGCGTAGGAAAGGCGTGTATAGGAAGGGCATACATTCCTAAGTCAGGATCGGGACCTTAGACGTACCCAGGATGATGGAGTGTTTCTTCCGCTTTGACACGACAGAGTATTTTGTGTAGATCGTTGACAAAAAAATAAATAACAATAAGTCCATTGTAATCCAACTTTGTAACAAAAAAAAAATGTGAGCAAAAGTCAAGGGGCGTGAATACTTTCTGAACGCACTATATATGGATCCCTAACATAGACATATTACACACACAAATGTATTACCACAGCCTTACCTCATACACTCACAGCCAGTGGAAATAAGATACTCGTTTTTAAATCCCATTTGACTAAAGCATCTTTATCGACTTCAGGTTGGCAAATTAGCATACCTCCAACATACACACGGCAATAAATCACAGTCAAATTTGAGGCAGCCCTACTGCCAATGTATGTAATCACCAGCCTTTTGAATGGCTCACTATGTCCAAAACGGACACACAGAGAGTGGCATCTCCACACATTCTTAGAGAGTGCAAAAGCAACACACCCATTAAAAAAAAAGAATTCAGCAAAAAAAGATTCAGCAAACACACACACACACCACTGCACTAATTATTACGCTAATGCCACGAGACAGTCAGTGTGAAAGGCATTAAGAGTTCATCCGTCCGCTCATCCCCATGGACAAGAAGAAAGGCTTCTGCATATATGGTGTCCGCAGATGAAGACACACATACACTACTAGATAGTCAACTGAGGGCGTCGTCACAGGATGTCTTGGTTAATAAGCACTCTCACACCCTGCAATACAAAGTCTACACCACAGTGTGGGTGAGAGAAGGAACGGGAGGGAGGGAGGGAAAGGGGATTGAATGGGAGAGGTGGATGAGAGAAAAAAAGAGGGATGTGGAAGGGTTGGGATGAGAGCGAGGAGAAAGATGCAGATGATACCGTCTGAAGTGTGTGGGAGAGAAAGACGGAAGGAAAGAGAAAAAGAAGAGTGGAATGAGCAAGAGATACGAGAGCACAACTGAAGAGGGAGGAAGGAGACAGATTGGGGGCAAAAAAAAAAGACGAGGTTGACAGAGCAAGGGAGGAAGAGATGTGGAGAGAGCGAGAGAGAGAGATGACGAGGAAAGGGTAACGAGAGAGAGATGGCGGAAAAGACAGAAATTATGAGAGCGAGAGTGGCGGGGAGAGAGAAGATGGAGACAACATTGCTTCAGGGGCCCAGGTGAGGGAGGGAACGATGGAGGCGGAAGAGAAGGAATGAACAATTCACCAGAGAGAAAAAGCCATCAAAAAGCCTCTGTTGAGACTCAGTCAGAATGACTGTCCCAGAAGACACACAAACAGACACTGTCACAGAGACAACAAGCAGCAGAGAACATCAGGGAGATAAAACCCAGAAACAGAACAGGATAATACACGTCCAGAGCACAGCGTTGTCATGATAAAGCCATGACATGACGATGCATTGCCAGAATAGGACTAGAATCACCTTAAACATATCACATTATCTGCAACATGTCACAAGGGATGTCTGACGTTCTCACGGCCTTGTATTGAACACAGAGTAGGCCTAGCACACACCATTGATATGTATATCAAGACACAAAAACAATATTTAATAATGCACGTGTTCATGTACAGTATGTCAGTGTTTCATAATATAAAACGTGATATGTTAGCCAATGGGATTTACACTAAACTAAAATAAGAAACCCAACATGCAACAATTTACAGTTCATATATTGAAATCAGTCAATGGAAATCTATTCGTTAGGTTTCACAGGACTGTGAATACAGATATGCATCTGTTGGTCACAGATACGTTTAACAAAAAAGGTAGGGGTGTGGATCAGAAAGCCAGTCAGTACCATTTGCCTCATGAAGTTTGGGAATTTTGTCCCACTCCTCTTCAATGGCTGTGCGAAGTTGCTGGATATTGGCGGGAACTGGAACACGCTTTCGTACATGTCGGGTCCAGAGCATCCCAAACATGCTCAATAGGTGAAACATGAGGTGATGGCAGCGGACAAATGGCACGGCAATGGGCCTCAGGATCGCGTCATGTTTTCTCTGTATATTCAAATTGCCATCGACAAAATGCAATTGTTTTCGTTGTTCATAGCTTATGCCGGCCCATACTTGAAGCCCACCGCCACCATGGGGCACTCTGTTCATAAAGTTGACATCAGAAAACTGCTTGCCCACACGACTCCATACACGCTGTCTGCCATCTGCCAGGTACAGTTGAAACCGGGATTATTCCGTGAAGAGAACACTTCTCCAGCCTGCCAGTGGCCATCGAAGGTGAGTATTTGCCCACTGAAGTCGGTAATGATGTCGAACTGCAGTCAGGTCAAGACCCTGGTGAGGACGAAGAGCACACACATGAGCTTCCCTGAGACGGTTTCTGACAGATTGTGGATAAATACTTAAGTTTCATCAGCTGTCTGGGTGGCTGGCCTCATACGATCCTGCAGGTGAAGAAGCCGGATGTGGTTACACATGATCTGCGTTTGTGAGGCCGGTTGGACGTACTGCCAAATTCTCCAAAACATTGGTTGTCTTGGCAAAGGAGAAATGCTCACTAACAGGGATGTAAACAAATTTGTGCACAAAATTTGAAAGAAATAAGCATTTTCTGCGCATGGAACATTTCTGTTAGCTTTTATTATTATTTTTCATTTTTTATCCCTTTTTTCATGGTATCCAATTGGTAGTAGTTGCAGTCTTGTCTCATCGCTTCAACTCCCGTACGGACTTGGGAGAGGCTAATGTCGAGACCCATGCGTCCTCCGAAACACAACCCAACCAAGCTGCACTGCTTCTTGCCTTAGACCACTCTGCCATCCGGGAGGCCCCTGGGATCTTTTATTTCAGCTTGTGAAAATGGGACCAACACTTTACATATTTATATTTTTGTTCAGTTTAATGTTATAATGTTACAATATGGCAATAGCCCATATGGAAATATCCTAGAATGACAGAGTAATATGTAAAAGTATGCAAATTAGCAATAAGTAATATGCAAAAGAATGAGCAATAAGCACATTTTCTTCTGGCTAAAAATGGAGAGCAACAGGTCCTCAACACACCCTTCTCTCCCCTCTCCCTTTCCACCCCCCCCCCCCCCCCCCCCTCTCTCTACTTCTTTCTCTCTCTTAACTTGTGAGTACATGCCCTATATGGCCTTGGTTAACTTTGGACCCACATGTCTTAGAATACTGCGCTGACCTGTCCCTCCCGAAAACTGACATCTTTTGTTGCCATGACGACCGTGCTTCCAAGGTAACAGGCAAGAAAAGAGTGTGTGAGCAGAGTGATAAATACCTTGTGCATGTGTGTGTCGCCCCTCCACTGCTGTGCGCACACACACACAATGTCACTTCCTTCCACCTCCAACACATGGACATGCAAACACACAGACACCACCTGGGCATGCACCTAGACATGAACACTAGCTAAGCTATACATTATCTCTTTCCTGATGAAACTCTCTCTCGCTCTTTAGTTTTTACACACCTGTTACCTCAGTCTCTCTCTCACACAAACATTCAACAGATGCTTCCATGGTGTAGTGACACAGTTACCTGATTATTAGTGTGTGTGTGTGTGTTTGACTTTATATTGGTTGCGTGTGTTTTTGCTAGGCGTAGGTTGTGTTGTTTTCATAAATGAGAATGTGAGTGCTAACATTCTTTTTTAAGTTGTGTGTGTACATGCCCATGTGTCTCTCCTCTGGACGGCCTCCCCTCCTCTCCCCCATGGTTAACGTGCCCACCACTGCGCCCATGTTGTCGTCATGGTAACAGCCTTGTCTACGTTCTGTCTGAAGAGGTTTCGTCACGTCTGACAGTTTTCACTTCCACTGCCTACCCCACTCCTTCCCTCTCTCCACTCATCCCTCTCATGAACCGACCCCCTCTTCCTTTCTTCTACCCTCTCAATCTCTGTGGAGGTGCTTAGCTCCTCTCCCTCACCTGTTACACATTAGTAGTTGCTGCTGTGCTCCTACCCCCAAAATACTCTAGAGCAGGCCTGGGCAACTCCAGTCCTCGGGGGCCTGATTGGTGTCACACTTTTCCCTCATCCCCTGGCAAACAATCCGTGAATCAGTGAATCAGTGAATCATTGAATCAGTAAATCCGTGAATCAGTAAGAGGTTGATTCATTGAATCATAGATCATGATTCGGATTTCACTACTGTTATGACACTCAAACACACAGATAGAATCTCACACACACACACACACACACACCAATTATTTAAGTTAACGAAATTGATTTCATACATAATCATACTGCCACACAAACACCTTCACAGACACACACACAAATAATTCTCAAGTGAACAGAGACCTGTGTCACATCTTCTCCTGCCTCTTTCTCCCCCACCCCCAGCCATCATAGCTTGTACATGAAGCACACACAGCCCTCCAATCCATCAACCATCTCACTTATCACCCAGTTCATGCATCATCACATCCCCCAGTACATACATTAATCTATAAAAAGCACACTAGGAGAGAGAAGAGGGAGACAGAAAGGAGGAGAGCGAGAGGAAGGGAGGTGGAGGGGGAGAAGGAGTGTGAGGAAAGGGTGGGAGAGGAAAAGGAGGAGGATGAGGAGGTGATGGACTTAAATTAAAGGGAAGAGAAACAGGAAGAGAAGGGGAGAGAGGATGTAGAGAAAGAAAAGTGTAATAGACAGGCGTTAGGGAGCAAGGTGGAGAGAAGGGGGGATCATGATATGTTACAGTTTTTAAAAAAAATCATCGCTAGGACCCATTTCTCAGTACTTACTGTAGGTCACTTTTTCCAAACTCTTCACATAGTTCTCCTAATCAACTTTCAGCTTGGCACAGCAGTTAATTTCACATCCCAAATGCACTAAAACGACCAAAACACTTCATACATGTCTCAAATCAACTCATTCTTCCGTCACCCAACGTGCACACCTTGACACTCACAAAACAATGACCTAAAAAACACCAACAACAGTTAGCATTGCTCAACGTATTCTTTTGTAAAATGTCTTTACAAAACAAGAATGACAGCTGTCTACTGTTTAGAATTCACTGCAGTATATGTTACAGGAATGAATCAGACATGATGCAATGTGCTTCAATATGTTTTACGGCATTTTCTGGCATTGAGTGATTCCAAAATACAAGAATTTGTATATACACCATCTACCAATACAGATACAGTAGCAGTGCTAGTCAACCCTGTTTTCTGCATTTGGCCACAGGTTCTCATCCACATCACATCTCATGTCATCTTGGGCAACACACCTAGGAACTAATCTATTGGCCTGGTCCACCCCTGGCAGTCTTCTGCAGATTTGTCCAGGCATCCAGCATTCATTGCGTCCAGGAGGGACATTTGATCATGTGGATGGTGGTCATAAACCTTCCACCTCCATGAGAAAAATAATTCCTCTATGGGTTTGAGGAATGGAGAGTAAGGAAGGAGGAAACGTGACACCATCCTGGGATGGGCTGTAAAACCACTCTGTGACTGCATGGGAGTGGTGAAATGTCACGTTGTCTCATACAATTACAAACGTTGGCCGATTTCGCCTCGCTGCAACCCTTTCCTCACCTGGCACAACCTTCCATAGAGGTCATCCAGGAATGTAATGAGACGCTCGGTGTTGTATGGCCCAATTAGTGGTTTGTGTAACAGCCATCCATCAGAGGATATTGCTGCACACATTGTGATGTTGTCACCCCTCTGGCCCTGGACATGAACTGCGGCTCTTTTCCCAATCACATTCCTTCCTCGCCGCCGTGTTTTGGCCAAGTTGAAACCAGCCTCATCCACAAAGATGAATACGTGGGGTGTTTGCCTGGCTTCAATCTCCATGACTCTCTAAAATAAATCCACATGGCAACATAAGAGTTAGGCTATCACGGTAGTTTACATTATACCTAAAAACATGCCATTGTGTGCCTCTGCCCTGTTTGGTTTTGTTCAAAACCAGTTCTGTATTTTATAGTCATCTTACCTGGACGTATTGGTTCCTGAGTTGCTTGACTCGTTCAGAGTTCCCCTCAAAGGGGACAGTGTACAACTGCTTCATCCTGACTTGATGTTGTTTCTGGACTCTAGAAATAGTTATGCTTACATTGTGAATATTTCCATATGCATCGTTGTCTGCCAACACTCTGTCCCGAATCTCTGTGAGTTCTATGCCATTGTTTCTGACGACCATATCAACGATTGCAGTTTCCTGCACAGCAGTGAAAATCCTACCTCTCCCGCCTGTGGGAAGCAACCGTTGGGTCCTAAGCAGAAATACAAAAACAATTACACACAAGTGGGTTTGAAGGCTTTGCTCAATTGACATCTGTAATGTGCAGTTCAGTCAGATGCCCTTGCAGAATGCACATCGTACCTGTTGTTTTGCCATCCATGTCTCACAATAGATGCCACTGTTGAGCGTTGCAGATTTGGCTGCACTCTCAGACCAGCCTCTCTCATTGATGGACCATGATTTATTACATGATACATTATAGTAGCCCTAATCTCATCTGAGACTACAGCTCTTGATCTTCCTCTCAAGTCCTCTTCCACCACGCATACATACTCCTCTCCCTCTCCCAGCCACTCTTCTTCCTCTGTCAGCCACTTCTCTATCGCTGGCTGGGTACCATGTTTACATTACAGTTCAGCATTATTCCTAAGATGTCTCCTTTTGTATAGATGGCAATGAAATTGAAAGACTAACACCTGGGTGTTCAGCTACAATGGGAATCAGCTGTGGTTGGTCTAATTGTTTTGATAGCATTTCATGTTTTAGATGTGGAATATATTTCAATACAGTATTACTGTAGAAATGTAGCAAATTGCTGTCTTAATCCGTTTTGTGTTATGTTAGATTTTGAACTTAAGTTTAACAGTTCTGAAAAGAGTATGTAAACATGTGCTAATTGGCCTGTAGGTACATAGAGTTTGTGCTGGTGGTCGTGTCCGAGTGAGAAAAGAATTCATGAAATTTGAAAGATGTAGCCATTGAATGCATTTTGTACCAAAGCAATGAAAAAATGATCCACAGTTTAGCCCACATAGACTGCTGTTGTGCACACTGTGAGAAGAGTTTTGAAACGGTGACCTAAGTATCGAGAAATGGGTCCTATGGGTTGCAAAAAAACTGTAACGTGTGATTTATTGTGTGATATCCTGTGCAGTGTCACACACGTGTGCGTGCGCTCTATGCCTTCTGTACTGTGCGTTCTGTCCCCAGGTGTGAACAGAAAGGAATGTATGATCACAGTGCAGCCAGGTCTCTGAGGAGTACAGCAGCATGTGTCCTCTGCGACCACGTACGGTATGCATCATGACCCATGTCCACTACCACTCATCATGTTCAGAAAATAGAAAGAGGTTCAGCGCTAAAACACAAATACTTTAGTGGGCTCTGCTCTCCTCTTTCAAGTCTGTCTTTCTCTCTACCGTTCTCTCTCTCTTCATCCCTCCAAGGAAACCGTCTCCACCTCTATCTTTCATTATATTCCTTTATCTAGAAATCTCTCTATCTCTCTCTACAGTAACTCCCACTCCACACTACTTCCTCAAGGTGTAGCCTAACTTAACACTCCTGGGCAAGTTGTTATCTCCTGCTCCATCTCTCTAACTCAACAATGACAGGGAAAGTCATTTCCCTGAGGTACACGTAATAGTTTTTCTTGCTAGTAACCATTTTACTGAAAGGAGGAGGAACACCCATAAAGAGTGTGTGTGTGTCGTATTGTGTGTGTGTGTCATATTGTGTGCGTGTGTGTCGTAATGTGTGTGTGTGTGTGTCTGTCGTAATGGGAGTGCCAAATTGTGCGTGTGTGCGTGTGTGTGTGTGTGTGTGTGTTATTGTATGTGCCTCTGAAAAGCTTGTTGAATCCCTGCGGGCAGATTGAGAAACAGCTACACTGTTTATTAAGGTCCCTGTCGAGATGAAAGAAAAAGACTGAGGAAGAAGAAAGAGCAAGAGAGAGAGAGAGAGAGAGAGCGAAAGAGAGTGAGAGCGAGGAAGAAGAATCAGGCAGAACAGGAGATGAGAAAGAACGGAGAAGACAGAGAGACAGAGGAGGTATGGAAACACGTGACTTAGGAGAGAGAATCTGGGAATGGCAAGAAAAGGGGGACAGTAGGGGACAAACATACCGATCTCAATGAAGATGAAGTCAGTCAAACTCATCCCTCAAACCCCAGAAACACTCATTTCCCCTTAAGACCAATGATTTCACATCTACGTGCATCTCTTCCCTTTATCAAGATAGATTTTGTGAGCCTTGAGACTTCTCTTCAAACAAAAAAAACACATTTCAAATGAATCCATTCCATTCCTTTCGGGTAGATATCCACCTGGGTAGATATCAGTCCTCAGATATGTATCTCCACCTGGGTAGATATCAGTTCTCAGATATGTATCTCCACCTGGGTAGATATCAGTTCTCAGATATGTATCTCCACCTGGGTAGATATCAGTCCTCAGATATGTATCTCCACCTGGGTAGATATCAGTCCTCAGATATGTATCTCCACCTGGGTAGATATCAGTCCTCAGATATGTATCTCCACCTGGGTAGATATCAGTCCTCAGATATGTATCTCCACCTGGGTAGATATCAGTCCTCAGATATGTATATCCACCTGGGTAGATATCAGTCCTCAGATATGTATCTCCACCTGGGTAGATATCAGTCCTCAGATATGTATCTCCACCTGGGTAGATATCAGTCCTCAGATATGTATCTCCACCTGGGTAGATATCAGTCCTCAGATATGTATCTCCACCTGGGTAGATATCAGTCCTCAGATATGTATCTCCACCTGGGTAGATATCAGTCCTCAGATATGTATCTCCACCTGGGTAGATATCAGTCCTCAGATATGTATCTCCACCTGGGTAGATATCAGTCCTCAGATATGTATCTCCACCTGGGTAGATATCAGTCCTCAGATATGTATCTCCACCTGGGTAGATATCAGTCCTCAGATATGTATCTCCACCTGGGTAGATATCAGTTCTCAGATATGTATCTCCACCTGGGTAGATATCAGTCCTCAGATATGTATCTCCACCTGGGTAGATATCAGTCCTCAGATATGCATCTCCATCTGGGTAGATATCAGTCCTCAGATATGTATCTCCACCTGGGTAGATATCAGTCCTCAGATATGCATCTCCATCTGGGTAGATATCAGTCCTCAGATATGTATCTCCACCTGGGTAGATATCAGTTCTCAGATATGCATCTCCATCTGGGTAGATATCAGTCCTCAGATATGTATCTCCACCTGGGTAGATATCAGTCCTCAGATATGTATCTCCACCTGGGTAGATATCATTCCTCAGATATGTATCTCCACCTGGGTAGATATCAGTCCTCAGATATGTATCTCCACCTGGATAGATATCAGTTCTCAGATATGTATCTCCACCTGGGTAGATATCAGTCCTCAGATATGTATCTCCACCTGGGTAGATATCAGTCCTCAGATATGTATCTCCACCTGGGTAGATATCAGTCCTCAGATATGTATCTCCACCTGGGTAGATATCAGTCCTCAGATATGTATCTCCACCTGGGTAGATATCAGTCCTCAGATATGTATCTCCACCTGGATAGATATCAGTTCTCAGATATGTATCTCCACCTGGGTAGATATCAGTTCTCAGATATGTATCTCCACCTGGGAAGATATCAGTCCTCAGATATGTATCTCCACCTGGGTAGATATCAATCCTCAGATATGCATCTCCACCTGGGTAGATATCAGTCCTCAGATATGTATCTCCACTTGGGTAGATATCAGTCCTCATATATGTATCTCCATCTGGGTAGATATCAGTCCTCAGATATGTATCTCCACCTGGGTAGATATCAGTCCTCAGATATGTATCTCCATCTGGGTAGATATCAGTCCTCAGATATGTATCTCCACCTGGGTAGATATCAGTCCTTAGATATGCATCTCCATCTGGGTAGATATTGTACATTATATCCTCAGAAAATCTATTCTGCATCAATATCAATTAATTTACTTCACGGTCTTCAAAAATGGACACAGTATATATTTAGCAGGATATACTTCAAAAGCTTTCAGTCATGAACACATCTCTTCAGACTATCAATTTCATGTTATGCATTCCTTTCCAACCCTCTTTGTTTTTTTAATCTCTCCCAGCACAGACGTCATGAGCCCTCAACATTATCTTCAGAATACCAATTTCACATCAATATCTCTTCCTTTGACTCACAGTCCAAAAGACGAGTCTTGCTGCTCAGACAGAGATAGCTGTATCTCTCAGAGTCTCAGACCTGGCTTTGTCTCTACCAGCATAGAGATGATCAACCTTCCTTCCATCTCAAATCTCATTCAGTCAATCAATCAAATGTATTTTACAAAACCCCTTTTCACATCAGTAGCTGCTTGACAGATACGCAGCCTGAAACCCCGACGAGCAAGCAATGCAGAGGTAGCTGAACACAGGTTGATTCAGAATCCCAGTCCCATTTATCTGTCACCAACGCCCTGAGAAAGACAGAGAGGGAGACAGAGAGAAAGGGAGCCACCATACTTTGACACGCTTTGCTTATATTCTCGGCTAACTGGGGCTGATGTGATTTCTCTGCTCCCGCTGCTGTGACAGACTGGGGACTCGGTTTCAGAACAGCATCTCCTCCCATTCTGATTTGCTCTCTCATTTGTTTGTGGGGTTGGGAGTGGGAGCAGGGAGGAAAGCAATTCTGACAGTCAATCTATGGGTCTGTTGGGGATAAGGGCACATATGAAGAGATACCACACACATAACTTAGAGATGACAGCACACACACACACACACACACAGTTCAGTTGAAGGGCAAAACTCAGTTTGAGCTACACCATGACTCATTGACCTCCTGCTGTTTAGGGCAGTCACGTAAGCCTCTCTTCACATCATAATCGTCATGGCCACAGCCATTTACAGTGACACGTCATATATCGTCATATATCCCCCCCCAGCTACTAAAACACACAGCTATAATCACTCAAGCATATAGAAACACATACAAGATAAACGTATAGCGGCACAACGGGGGTGAAAAACACCACAGGCATGTTTTAAATCATGAAGTATTAATATGAGTGTTATGGTATGTGTCAGAACCATACAGTGCAGCTATGTCATGTATCACTTCTGTCATTTCAATGAAGCCATCTATCAATCACCACACCTATGTTATAGCACACAGCTCATTACAATAACACCGGGCTGGGGACGTCGCTCTTAGAAGTTCCGTCTTGAAATTTAGGGTGTTTGAATAATTCAGGGTGTCCCTAATCTGTTATTATTAAAGCAAATCAGCGTCATTTTTCGAAATCTAAAATGTCTGCCGGTCATCTTCCCCGGGCATGTCGGAGATACTGTGTTTAGCCACTCTCCCCGGGGACCACCGAATCAAATCGAGCTTTCTTTACGTTGCACATTTCAGCCATGAATGCAACGCGATGCGCTTCACAGGGGAAAAAAAATGAAATAAAAAACGATGAAAATAAAAACATAAAACAAACAGAAGAAGATGAAAAACAGAAGAAGAAGAATAAAAATTGTTAGACTAAAAAAGTACCCAGAGGAAAAGCAAAGCTAAAAAGGCGTGTTTTGAGAATTATTTTAAACATGTCCACAGTTTTGTCTCCCCTCAGAGTCTCTGGCAGGCTATTCCAGAGGCAGGGGGCATAACAACTAAAGGCTGCCTCTCCATGCCTCTTAGTCCTAGGCTTTGGAATAGTTAAAAGGCCAGTACCTGAGGACCTGAGGGACCTACTGGGTACAACACTTAAAGCATATCTGATATGTATTAGGGTGCACAATCAAGCATTGATTTGAAAAGCAATCAAGGAATCTTAAAACTCACAGGCAGCCAGTGAAGAGACCTTAAAACCAGTGTACTGTGTGCTCTCCATCTGGTCTTGGTCAGTACCCGTGCTGCAGCATTCTGTATGTTTTGCAGTTGACCAATGGATTTCTTGTGTAGACCAGACTGGAGAGCATTACAGTAGTCAAGCCTGCTTGTAATAAAAACATGGATGAGTCTCTCTGTATCAGCCTGAGAGAGAAACGGCCTGAGAGAGAAACTCAGGTGGTAAAAAGCTATTTTGGTCACATTCCTGATGTGTGATTCGAAATTGAGTTCAGAATCTAAAATGACACCTAGGTTTTTTTTACCTGGTGTTTTATCGTTATTTACCGTGAATTAAAATGTGCGGCCAGATTCTCTCTCTGTGCTTTGGCTCCAATAATAATTACTTCGGTCTTGTCTTGATTTATCTGGAGGAAGTTGTGAGCCGTCCAAGTATATAAATGACTAATACAGTCTAATAATTTATCCATGGAGATAAAATCCTCTGGTGACACAGAAATGGGAAGGTGTGTATCGTCGACGTAGCAGTGAAAATCAATGCAGTGCTTTCCGATAACGGCCCAAGGGGTAACATATATAAACTCAACCGTACCGGACCCAAAACCAAACCTTGCGGAACACCACAAGTGATTTCTATAATGACATTTTAATAGAAAGTGTTTCTTTATCATTAAACCAAAACATGTTTCAGCACACCAGCTTTAATCAGGGTGCTTCTTACATCATTGAACAAGCCTGGCTCTATGTCAGACTCTGGGCACTCAGCCTCCTCTGGGATTGGATATGAAAGGAAAGGAAACTGAAAACGTAAACCGTGGCAAATATCGTGGAAGAGAGTGAATTTAAACTTGGCAACCACTCAAACAATCGCACATCAAGCTAATTAAATACTAAAAACTTCATTAAGCACAGACACCGGCAAATACACATACACACACAAAGACACACACAGGCACAGTGCTGTGGGCAATGGATGATCACCCCTGGATAGAGCCATGTGTCTAGTAAAGCTATTTGGCAGTTCTAATTGCTCCTTTTGGTGGGTGTCTTTTGATGTGTGGGGGGGGGGGGGGGGTGTTGGTGAGGGCGTAACTGATTAAGCTTTAGAAGCACAGAGGAGATGTGTTGCTCCTCTAATGCTGCTGCTGTAGCCTCTTCAGTCTGTGTCTGAGGGGGATATTAACCCAAAGACACACCCACAAACTCTACCCTAGATAGACCCACATTCACTCTACCTGATTAGCCCAAACGCTTCAAAGCCTGAGATCAGCTTTAGGGGAGCACGCAGCGTGGACGTCCCTATCAGACCTCAAAGACAGAGCGAGGCAGAGAGAAGGGGCGGAGAGAGAGAGAGAGAGAGAGAGAGAGAGAGAGAGAGAGAGAGAGAGAGAGAGAGCGAGAGAGATTGAATACAGAGTAAGATGGGGTGAGAGAAAGAGAGAAGGGGGATGAGGACATTTTTGATAGAGTAAGAGAGGGGTGGACGGGTGGAATAATTTCTTTATAGCTCGGTTTCCATCCAATTGGGGGAAAAATGTTCATGTGAATATTCTATATGCCGCATAAATATAATATACACATTTTTTTCCACCAGAGATGTGTTTCCATCAAGTTGACTTGCAGATTAAAGGTTGTGCGTGACGATGGAGCGCACGTAAAAATACCTTTTGTGGTTGAATTCCCATGTGTCGAATAAAAAAATACAAGTTCATTTAAAATGGGTTTCCATCGTATTTTCAACTCTACTGATGGTTTTCCCACAAGAAATATAGTGTGCCCACTCTGGTATTTTTGAATATTCGCATGGAAATCTGTCACAACCTAGCTGATGTTATGGATTTTTGTTATTATCATCTCTGGGGAAATCATTCTTATTGGAAATAGTGTGTTGTGAGGTGACAGAAGACAAAGGATCATCGTTCCCAGAGGCTCCACAGAAGCAACAGCAGAGCTATGATCTCCTGCTGTACTGAATAATGTCTCTTCATCTCTCAGCCTGACCTTTGCTAATCTCCTCTTTCTCCACCTCTCTCCCCCTCTCTCTCCCTCCCTCCGTTAAAGGTTCAATGCAGCCGTTTTTATCTCATGATCACTTTCAACAACAAAAAAATCCCCCCCCCCACACACACCAAAGAAATTGCTTCTTAGCAAAGAGCCATTTCTCAAGATAGAATTTTGCATACAACTGCCTGGAAGTCGTCTTAATGGGGAGGGGAAAACTGAAATCTAGATTAGATCTAAATTATTGGCGGAGAGGTTTAGAACTCTCTTTCTTATTGGTCTATCGCAGGCCAAAACTCCACCCCACCAAAATAGGCTTAAACTTCAGGCAGTCTTTTCAAACAGCTCTTACATTTTCACAATTTCACAGTATTGACCCATGTTGACTCCAATTCCTCCCACAGTTGTGTCAAGTTGGCTGGTAGTGGATCTCTACTCTGAATAGTTTGTTCCGTCTCATCCTACAAATGCTCAATTGGATTGACACCTCTCTTTCTCCACCTCTCTGTCCGTCTACCCATGTTACCCTCCTCTCTTTCTCCACCTCTCTGTCCGTCTACCCATGTTAACCTCCTCTCTTTCTGCACCTCTCTGTCCGTCTACCCATGTTAACCTCCTCTCTTTCTGCACCTCTCTGTCCGTCTACCCATGTTAACCTCCTCTCTTTCTCCACCTCTCTGTCCGTCTACCCATGTTACCCTCCTCTATCTACCCATGTTAACCTCCTCTCTTTCTCCACCTCTCTGTCCATCTACCCATGTTAACCACCTCTCTTTCTCCACCTCTATCTACCCATGTTAACCACCTCTTTCTCCACCTCTATCTACCTCTGTTAACCTCTTTCCTTTCTTTACCTCTCTCCATCTTAATCACTCTTCTTCCCCCTTTTACCTATACTCTGTCACCTCCCTCTTACTCTACCTCTCTTTCTATCCCCCTCTCATTACAAACCTCTGTTCACCTCTATCTCTCCTGCCTTTTGGGACTCCCACACTGACGCGACGTCTTGGAAGTTGAAGCGGAGGTTCTGTAAGCATGTTATGACATGTTCTGTACTGCTAGTCCAACTCTGTAGAAACTGTACCGTTTCAGCTGTGTTGATTAAATAGAGGAATAGATCATGGACAGTGTCTTTATTGTAATGGATAATGCCCTTGTAGACCTAGTTCCTGTTGCTCTAGTATTTTATAGCTCTACGTCTGGGAGTTCTATGCGCTTTAGTTCTGGGTCCACTGGTGTGTGACAGAGTCAGTCTGGACATCAGTAGACACACCACAGGCAATGGCTGACCGATTACAGTGATTTCCTCAACACAGCATCTCAAAGGATTCTTCTTGTCCGGCCCCCTTCTGAGGACTAGAAAGGCGCCCCTATAACCTAAAGACAAACAGACAGACTAATACACACTCAAGCACACACAGACAGACAGACAGGTGTGTGCTCGCACAAACAGACAGTACACAGGTGCTGCTTCAATGAACAGAAGGAGAGACGTTGAGGCTAGTGAATAGCATCACCTTTTATAGACATCGGGAACCTCTATTTACCTTAGCAGAGTGCTGTGTACACACACACACACACACACACACACACACACACACACACACACACACGCTAGCACTTGAGAACTAAGTTGGTTTTCCTCACTGTAACTTTGCTCTCCTCCGGTATCCAATGTTTATTTGCATATTCACTCGCACAATGTACATGTAACGCCATACGCATAAACAACCCATCACAAATGGATACAGACACTAATGGATACCAGTACATATGCAGGCAAACTCACGTGCGTAATGTAGCCCACACACACTCACGTAAGTGGAGTACCTACACCTACGACCAAGTCTCTCACACCCACAGTGAACTGGATCCGCTTACAACTCTGAGAATAAACAACGGAGGTCTTACCTTTCCGATAGGTCCGATCCTGCTTATTGGATTGCATGGAAAAGGTCCCCATGACGAGACCCATGTTTGCGGCCGCACACTGGGTTTGTGTGTGCGATTGATTGAGTGTGTGAGTGTGGTACAACTGATTCCGTTAAGATATGAACATGAGGCTACTCTGTGTGCCAGCCAGTGTCATTCCTCTTCCGTCTGACACCTACGCAGTTGTAATGCCTGTGTGTGTAAGTGTGTGTGTGAATGAGAGAGAGAGAGAGAGAGAGAGCAAATGCACTACGGAGCTACCTTTGTCTGTATGGCAACACTGACACCCCTGGGTTTACAGCCATCTGTCGCTCTCTCTTTCTCGCTCTCTCTCTTTTTCTCTCACACACTATCCCTCTCTTACTCTCTCTTACTCTCTCTCTGTCACTGGCTTCCTGTCATTCTATCAATTCCTTTCACACTCTCCCCATTTTCTCTTTACATACGCCTGATACTCCCCCTCTTTTTCCCTCTCCGTCTCTTCCTCTCTTTGTCTGCCTCGTGGGGAGATGAACACACTGTTGCTTACAGAGGAACAAGAAGCCAGACACAATCTCCCTCTACCTCACAGGGGAAAGCTGAAAGCCCGGGAGGAGAGAGGGAAGAAACCCTCGAGGAGAGAGGGAAGAGGGGTGCAGAAGGAATGGAGGAGAGAAAGATATATATTCAGTTTGATGAAAAGATCATATGAGAATTTGACTCTAGGTAATGCAAGAAGCAGCTGAGTGAGAAACGAAGAGAGAGAAAGAGATATGAAGTGAGAAAGGGGAGGGGGCTCTTCTCAGCCCCTCTTGCTATTCTGCAGACACGCCGTCTGCCTGTTGTGAGTGGTTTTGGGATTATCTCACACATGACTGGCTTGGCGCGCGCTTGTGTGCGTGTTGCTTGTGTCTGTGCGTATGCAGTGTGCGTATACATGTGCATAGTGTCTGTGTACTCCTATTTCAAGTGGGTATGTGCTATCGTGTGTGTGCAGAGTGCTGATACACGTACAGATACACTGAGCCATACATGTCTGGAGTGTTGCTCATCGTTCTGTCACCACTGACCTGATACACAAGGGACTGCCTGGGACCACAATAAACCTCCTGTGTTATCACACACACAAAACCACATGGGACGACCAGGGAGTGCTCTCAAACACAGAAATGAATATTAGACCAGGAGTGCTTTCACACACATTAGAACACTGGCATTCTGATTTACAGGAGACCCCATGGGATCACTAGTACCCACACACCCATGCCAATACTTTGGCATTGTAATAATATAATCCAAATAGATTTCATTTAGCATCCGCCTCTGATTTAAAGCGACTCAGTGATACCTGTGTACATTTATGTACAGGTGTTCCCAGGAATCACACACACTATCCTGGCGTTGCAAGCGCCATGCATGCCCTACCAAATGAGCGACAGAAATGAGGAAGTGAAACCACACAAAATGACCTGAAATCACAAAGGACCATTAGCGTCATAGCATACACACCTCTGTGATCCCTATTAGACTTCCTGTCCTGTACTGGCAGGACTGCTACGGTATGGTCCTGTGTATCGACTAGAGCTTATTGAAATTCCCGGCATGACTTTACTAAAGAAAACTATTTACAGCAGCGAGGACTTCTCTAAGGCCAACAAGCATAAATGCCAATAACAGTCATTAGGGCAGCACTCTCATTAAACACACTGCTCCCTCAGCAACGGTAATCAATCAGAACAGGAGAGAGAGAGAGCGAGAGAGAGAGGGGGAGGAATGGAGGAAGAGGCAGAGGAGCTGGGAGGGGAGGAAGGAGGTGAAGATAGAAACAGGAAGGTAATGATAAGTGACGTTTTCGGGATATGCAAGAGTCATCCACCCCCCCCCCCCCCTGTCGTTCCTTCCCATTCCCTCTGCCCCCTGTCTCTCCCGCTCAGTGAAAGTGATATGACAGCACTTTAGATCCACCCTCACATAGAAGAGAAGCACACACTCTCTTTCTCTCTCCATCTCCCTGGAATGCACAGGAGGTTTGCAAGGAATACAAAACAGTGCGTGTCTGATCAGACATGTCAGGCAGGGCAGCAACATTCAGGCGGCCATGCAGCACCAGCTACTCTAGCACACGACAACAGGGCCACAACACTGAGCTTGTAACATACTGAAGTGGAAAGATAAAGCAGTGCTAGCCAGCTGGTGTTGGTTTTGTTGATCTCTTTGTTACTTCCTGAAATAGACAGAATAGACAGCCAGACACATTCAAACGATCTTCTTCCCCTGCTATTCAGTGAACACTCTTAGAAAAAAGGGTTCCAAAAGTGTTCTTCGGCTGTCCGCATATGAGAACCCTTTTTGGTTCCAGGTAAAACCCTCTGTGGATAGGGTTCTACATGGAACCCCAAAGTTTTTTTTTTTACCAGAAACCAAAAAGGGTTCTTCAATCGGTTCTCCTACGAGCACAGCCAAAGAACCCTTTTAAGTTTTAGATAGAAAAATATGTGCTAAGTGTGTACATGAAAATGTTGAAAGCGTTGTATCCGTGTTTGTATTCGTACAATTAAATTCAGTATGAAAGCGGTTCAGCACAGTGAAACGCTAAGCCACTCTAGGCACGTTAAGTGGAGAGCCATTAGGTTAGTGTGGTGGGGCCTTACATATTCAGTGTTTCCACACCGTGGAATCATTCCAAAAATATTTAAAAACGGCCGTTCCTCTTCCTCATCGTAAAATGTGTCGAGGTCTCTAGGATGATACAAACAAGAACAGCAAAGGTTGACAAAGGACCAGAGCGTTAAAGGACATTGAGGGAGAGCAAGAGGAGGGAGAAACGTGGAAGGTCAGAGAAGAAAGACTATGTAGGCACCGTGGGTCGGGTGAACGAGAGAATGAGCAGCACTTCCTACTCTACGGCAGACAAAACCGACTCAATCAGAGGTATTTCAGGCCAGTGTTCTAATGTGGCTGCGTGTGTAAAATTGAAATAAAGAATTGTAGGATATCTTGAACTGCCTTGTTGGGGAGAAAATCTGCATTTGGTTCGCAGAAAACGTCAGGAACAGTAGATCTTGCTGCAGATTATGTCCTGGCATGTCACAATATAAGGGGGGGGGGGGGGAGCTGGGAGGGGAGGAAGGAGGCGAAGATAGAAAGAGGAAGGTAATGATAAGTGAAATTTTTGGGATATGCAAGAGTCATCCACCCCCCCCCTGTCGTTCCTTCCCATTCCCTCTGCCCCCTGTCTCTCTGGCTCCGTGAAAGTGATATGACAGCACTTTAGATCCACCACATCCTCCACAGGAGAAGCACACACACTTTTTCTCTCACTTCTCTCTCTCTCCATCTCCATGGAATGCACAGGAGGGTGGCAAGGAATACAAAACAGTGTGTCTGATCAGATGTGTCAGGCAGGGCAGCAACATTCAGGCGGCAATGCAGCACCAGCCACAACACTGAGCTTGTAACATACTGAAGTGGAAAGATAAAGCAGTGCTAGCCAGCTGGTGTTGGTTTTGTTGATCTCTTTGTTACTTCCTAAAATAGACAGAGTAAACAACCCAACACTTAAAAACTCTCTTCTTTGGTATTCCTCTAAGGAATACTGTGGCTCTGGTAGTGATGAACAGAGTAAAAGACACAGTTCTCCAAGCTTCTGTTGAGTTTGGAGGTACTGTCACATAGTTCCACTGAATGTCACAGCCTGGTCCTGGAATCAAAATAGACAGAGAGCCACCTTGCAGACAGACTGGGATTAAATATTTTCTTTTTCCATAGGCCATATGAATATTTTACACACACCATTACCCTACCTCAGGAGTCCACCTGCCATGCACCTTGTTTGAGTGTGTGCGTATGGGGGGAGGGGGGGGGGGGTATTCTATCACCTTATTCCTTTACATATGGGACATGTTAGCAAAGCCATTCAACTGCGCAGCTCCCAACCATTACTTTGCTCCGTTCATTTTTCCCTCGATCCTGACTAGTCTCCCAGTCCCTGTCGCTCAAAAACATCCCCACAGCATGATGCTGCCACCACCATGCTTCACCGTAGGAATGGTGCCAGGTTTCCTCCAGACGTGACGCTTGGCAGGCCAAAGAGTTCCATCTTGGTTTCATCAGACCAAAAAATCTTGTTTCTCATAGTCTGAGAGTCCTTTAGGTGCCTTTTGGCAAACTCCAAGCAGGATGTTATGTGCCTTTTACTGAGGAGTGGCTTCCGTCTGGCCACTCTACCATAAAGACCTGATTGGTGGAGTGCTTCAGAGATGGTTGTCCTTCAGGAAGGTTCTCCCATCTCCACAGAGGACCTCTGGAGCTCTGTGAGAGTGATTATCGGGTTCTTGGTCACCTCCTTGACCAAGGCCCTTCTCCCCCGATTGCTCAGCTTGGTCGGGCGGCTAGCTCTAGGAAGAGTCTTGGTGGTTCCAAACTTCTTCCATTTAAGAATGATGGGGGCCACTGTGTTCTTGGGGACCTTCAATGCTGCATACATTTTTTGGCACCCTTCGCCAGATCTGTGCCTCGACATAATCCTGTCTCAGAGCTCTACGGACAATTCCTTCGACCTCACGCTTGGTTTTTGCTCTGACGTGCACTGTCAGCTGTGGGACCTTATATAGATAGGCAGGAGTGTGCGCCTTTCCAAATCATGTCCAATCAATTGAATTTACCACAGGTGGGACTCCAATGAATTTGTGGAAACATCTCAAGGATGATCAATGGAAACAGGATGCACTGGATCTCAATTTCGAGTTTCATAGCAAATTGTCTGAATACTTAAAGTATTTCTGTTTTTTGTTTGTATTATATTTGCAAATAATTCTAAAAAGCTGTTATCGCTTTGTCATTATGGGGTATCAGATTGCTGAGGAAATGTTTTTTTTCAGTAAATTTCATTGAAGAAGGCTGTACAGTAAAAACATGTGTAAAAAGTCAAGGGTTCTGAATACTTTCCGAAGGCACTGTAACCTCAGCTGGCCCACGATATTCTTCCCTCTTGCATAGACGTGACACATGTCCAAATCTTTTGCATTTATAAAACTGCAGGGGCTTGTGCACCAAGCTCTTACAAGGTATCTCATTAAGCCTAGCTTTACATGAGAAGGGAGAGACTTCATCTGGATCTCCCAGGTAACACTGATCTAAATCCTCACTCCGACTAAAAATACAACTTGGCTTCTTTTGTTTCCTTTCTTTTTAGCCGCTGTAGTCCACTCATTCTCACTCTCTGTGCTCTCATCTTCAGCCGACTCGCCATCAGTTTCAAACAGAACATTAGTTTCTGCCATCTTCCCACCCTCTGACTAGCGTCATGTTGCCATTAAATGCAGCTCTAAATGGTGAACCTAAATGTCCAGAAGGTGTCATCATAACCAAAACAAAATGGGGTTTCTATAAACATCAACATATTTATTTTCAAAATTATATTATATACACAATTCAGCACAATTTCTTTTCCAACAAAATGGTCAGTTTTACGAGGGTATGTTTGGCAGCATGAGTGAAGGACGCTTTGTTGCTAAATAGGAAGCCGATTCTAGATTTAATTTTGGATTGGAGATGTTTGATGTGAGTCTGGAAGGAGAGTTTACAGTCTAACCAGACACCTAGGTATCTGTAGATGTCCACATATTCTAAGTCAGAATCGTCCAGAGTAGTGATTTTGGACTGGCGGGCAGGTGCTGGTAGCGATCGGTTGAAGAGCATGCATTTAGTTTTACTTGCAATTAAGAGCAGTTGTAGGCCACGGAAGGAGAGTTGTATGGCATTGAAGTCTGGAGTCTGGAGGTTAGATAACACAGTGTCCAAAGAAGGGCCAGAAGTATACAGAATGGTATCGTCTGCGTAGAGGTGGATCAGAGAATCACCAGCAGCAAGAGCGACATCACTGATGTATACAGAGAAAAGAGTCGGCCCGAGAATTGAACCCTGTGGTACCCCCATAGAGACTGCCAGAGGTCCGGACCTCTGGCAGTCTCTATGGGGGTACCACAGGGTTCAATTCTTGCGCCGACTCTCCAATTTGACACACTGAACTCTGTCTGACAAGTAGTTGGTGAACCAGGCGAGGCAGTCATTTGAGAAAACAAGGCTGTTGAGTCTTCAAATAAGAATGTGATGATTGACAGAGTCGAAAGCCTTGGCCAGGTCTATGAATACAGCTGCACAGTATTGTCTCTTATGGATGGAGGTTAAGATATCGTTTGTCGGGGTCCAGATTTTGCAGCTCTCTCAGAACATCAGCTATCTGGATTTGGGTGAAGGAGAAATGTGGGAGGCTTGGGCAAGTTGCTGTGGAGGGTGCAGGGCTGTTGACCAGGGTAGGGGTGGCAATGTGGAAAGCATGGCCAGCCGTAGAAAAATGCTTATTGAAATTCTCAATTATTGTGGATTTATCGGTGGTGGCAGTGTTTCCTAGCCTCAGTGCAGTGGGCAGCTGGGAGGAGGTGCTTTTATTCTCCATGGACTTTACAGTGTCCCAGAACTTTTTGGAGTTTGCGCTGCAGGATGCAAATTTCTGTTTGAAAAAGCTAGTCTTTGCTTTCCTAACTGCCTGTGTATACTGATTCCTAACTTCCCTGAAAAGTTGCATATCGTGGAGGGCTATTCGATGCTAATGCAGAACGCCACAGGATGTTTTTGTGCTGGTTAAGGGCAGTCAGGTCTGGAGTGAACCACGGGCTATATCTGTTCCTGGTTCTACATTTTTTTGAATGTGGCATGCTTATTTAAGATTGTGAGGAAAGCACTTTTAAAGAATAACCAGGCATCCTCTACTGACGGAATGAGGTCAATGTCTTTCCAGGATACCCGGGCCAGGTCGATTAGAAAGGCCTGCTCTCTGAAGTGTTTTAGGGAGCGTTTAACAGTGATGAGGGGTGGTTGTTTGACCGCAGACCCATTACGGACGCAAGCAATGAGGCAGTGATCGCTGAGATTCTGATTGAACACAGAAGAGGTGTATTTGGAGGGCAGGTTTGGGTAGGATGATATCTATGAGGGTGCCTGTGTTTATGGATTTGGGGTTGTACCTGGTAGGTTCATTGATAATTTGTGTGAGATTGAGGGCATCAAGCTTAGATTGTAGGCTGGGGTGTTAAGCATGTCCCAGTTTAGGTCACCTAACAGCACGAGCTCTGAAGATAGATGGGGGGGCAATCAATTCACATATGGTGTCCAGGGCACAGCTGGGGGCAGAAGAAGGTCTATAGCAAGTGGCAATGTTGAGAGACTTGTTTCTGGACAGGTGGATTTTTAAAAGTAGAAGCTCAAATTGTTTGGGCACAGACCTGGATAGCAATACAGAACTCTGCAGGCTATCTCTGCAGTAGATTGCAACTCCGCCCCCTTTGGCAGTTCTATCTTGTCGGAAAATGTCATAGTTAGGGATGGAAATTTTAGGGTTTTTGGTGGCCTTCCTAAGCCAGGATTCAGACACGGCTAGGACATCCGGGTTGGCAGAGTGTGCTAAAGCAGTGAATAAAACAAACTTAGGGAGGAGGCTTCTAATGTTAACATGCATGAAACCAAGGCTTTATGGTTACAGAAGTCAACAAATGAGAGTACCTGGGAATGGGAGCGGAGCTAGGCACTGCACGGCCTGGATTAACCTCTACATCACCAGAGGAGCAGAAGAATAGGATAAGTGTACAGCTAAAGGCTATGAGAACTGGTCTTCTAGTACGTTCGGAACAGAGAGTAAAAGTTGCAGGTTTCTGGGCGTGGTGGAATAGATTCAATGAAAAATGTACAGACAAAGATATGGTAGGATGTGAATACAGTGGAGGTAAACCTAGGCATTGAGTGATGATGAGAGAGGTATCAATTAAACCAGCTCCGGTCACCGCATGTGTGGGAGGTGGGACAAGAGGGTTAGCTGAGGCATATTGAGCAGGGCTGTAGGCTCTACAGTGAAATAAGACAATAATCACTAATAATCACTAGAGGGACGTCGCAACGGAAGAAGTCTGTTGTAACCCCCTCGTGCGGATACGTCGGCAGACCAGTCGTGATGGATCAGCAGGGGTCCGTGTAGTAAAAAGATCCAGGCCAATTGGCAAAATAGCTATAGTAGCCCAAGAAATTGGTTGATGTACCTCTTCAGCTAACAGTCCGGTACGCTCTAGACAGCTAGCGGGTCGTGGCTATCAGACTAGCAGATGGGCATTCAGGGGACGTCGCGACAGAGGAGCCTCTTGAAAAAAACCCTCGGGCGGATTACCTCGGTAGTCCAGTCATGATGGATCGGTGGGGCTCCGTATCGGCAATAAAAGGGGTCCAGGCCAATTGGCAAAATAGGTATTGAAGCCAAAGGAGTGGTTGATGGACCTCTTCAGCTAGCCGGGAGATGGGCCTAGCATAGGCTAGCTCCAGGCTAATTGGTGCTTGCTTCGGGAGAGAGACGTTAGCCAGGAGAAGCCAATCGGATAGCAGCTAGCTAGCTGCGATGATCCAGGTGAAGAGGTTCATAGCTTGCGGTAGGTATCCGAAGATATGGAGAAAAATAAGTCGGAGGTGGGCTGCAGGAGAGTATGTTGAAGTTGGGGTTAAGAAAAATATAAAAATATATGCGAAGAAAACATATATAAAAAGATAGATATATACACAGGACACGACGAAGACAAAGACGCCTGACTGCTACGCCATCTTGGATTTTAAATTGACTTACAGTAGGCTATTAGTGTGTGAATGAGTGCATTTATGTGATCTACATATCTTTTAATTGTTAACTTGTCTTTTGAGACAATGATTGTAAGCAATGATGAGCATGCAGTCTGCACCTCATCACAATAGTAAACCAATGAGAGAAGCAGGACCTCTAGTTGTCATGAAAGGAACTGACATATAGCAGAGCTACACAGCTACCAGCAGAGGTCAGTGTTACTCTGTCAGTGACTGCTCAGTGAGCCAAAGCCCAGACAGACCTGGGGCCTTAATCATTAAGGCGATTCTTTTTCAAACGTTTCTTAAACAGAAGCAAACTGAACGAACGGGGAAGGACCTACATGAATTTGTCCAATATAAACTCTAGTTTTATTTGCAAATTGCAACGGTTTGCAACTGTCTGTACTAATGATTATACAATGGACTTAGTGCTTTTTGTCCTCTGTTTGAACTGAAATAAGAAGCAATTGATAAGCAATGTGCACAAAAGAAAATCGATATACCTAACAAAGACAAAATGTGTGGTGTTTTGTCTCACCCATTGCCTTTATGACCATTGTGTAATCCAATGTTCAAAGACACAGATATAGCTCTTGTTCCCTGTGGAGCACTGAGATTGTGCAGAGACAGCCCAGTGAGATAGTGTGTGTGTATGTGTGTGTGTGACGTTATGCAGACCCTGGTCTCTTTCTTTTCCTAATCACTGTGTGTGAGTGTGCGCGGTTGTGCGTGCCGTGCTTGTGTGTGTATGTGTGTGCGTGTGTGCTTTCAGCTTTTAAGGAGCCATTTGTTACACAACATAACCTCTGCAGGGCCCCTAATGACATCATCTCAGTGTGACCTGGAGGCCAGTTTTACCCGCTCTCTCAGAGTACAGAGCCAGCTTTACCACCAGTGTGTGCTGTCAAGTTTGTTGCACCCTCCAAGCACAAAGTAAATTGCAGTACGCCTGTGCGCACAGCCGGGTCTCATAGACTAGACGTAACATAGAAAATGTAAATCCGGGACACTCAAACTAGTACGATATGTCACATTTGGTATATAGGGTGGTTGGGTAGGCGAACGTCGAGTTTTTTTGCTTGAACGGACATCACGGACAACACTAGCATTTTAGCAACTTTGTTACTACTTACAACTTCTTAGTATGTTAGCTAACCCTTCCCCTAACACTAACCTTAACCCCTGACCTAGCTAACGTTAGCCACCTAGCTAATGTTAGCGTTAGCCACATAGCTAACGTTAGCCACAACAAATTGGTATTTGTAAAATATCATACCTCTGAGTCCAGGTTGGTGTGCATGTGTGTGTGTGTGTGTGTAGGTATGCTTGTGCTGTATGTCCTCCAGGCTCATAATGTACTGTACAGTACTGTATTTGAGATTGAGCTCTTTGTTCTTCCTCTTGCCCTGCTTTCCTTCAACAATAGAGGAATGAGATAATGAATCACAATAACATGAACACGCACACAATAATCCAATGAATCACAACAATAAACCCCTTCCTTTTCATCCTATAGTGAGAGCATCACTGTGTTCCCCCGCCCCGCTCTTGCGTTGCCACGCCGACATGTTATTACACACATTCATCACACACACACATTGCTCTCTATCATGTTTATCACTCCTCCGTTAGCACTCATTCCCCCAACCTCTTGTTTATACAAGAATGAACATCATTCTGACAGAGATAGGGGGAGGAGAGAGGGAGCGAGGGAGGGAGGGAGAGAAGGGTGAAAGAGAGAGTGATAGAGTAAGATAGTGACACGAATAAAGAGAAATGGATAAGGAGAGTCGGGGAAGGGGAGATATATCGATAGCAGGGATGGGCAACTCCAGTCCTCGGGGGCCAGAGTGGTGTCAGACTTTTTCCCCCATCTCAGCTGATTAAACTAATTGCATTCTAAACTGAAGATCCTGATTATTGGAGTCAGGTGTGTTAGCTGGGCCTGGGGCAAAAGTGTGACACCGGTCAGGCCCCCAGT
The DNA here is from genome assembly GCF_057628025.1 of Oncorhynchus mykiss. NCBI lineage: Eukaryota > Metazoa > Chordata > Actinopteri > Salmoniformes > Salmonidae > Oncorhynchus > Oncorhynchus mykiss. The sequence goes on along the minus strand of NC_143035.1, from coordinate 7,186,121 downwards.
CAGGCCCCCATCCCTGCTCTATAGGATAGATGGAGCTATCCAAGAGAAGCCATGCAAACTCTATACGGACTGACACACAAACACATGTACTCAGCTGTATACAAACCCCCACACAATCTCATGCACTTACATACAGTACATACAACCCCACAACAGACACTCACAACCAGGTACAGCAACTTAAACCCTATAAACTCCCATACTGTACAAACAGTATATTCACGTGACCATGCTCAAACTTGTCCTTGGATGCATGCTTACACACACACACACACACACACACACACACACACACACACACACACACACACAGGCCAGTGACATACCTTTTTTGAGAGTCCCTGTGATGAGTTTGTGCAGGGACAGGACAAACTTCACCAGTCCCTGTTTACAGCGCTTGGCACAGCCTGCCATTCTGACTCCAAGTTGGGCCAAAGCAGCCCAAGAATGGGCAAAGGGTGGCAATGTGGTCTGCAGCAGGAGGTACAGTCTATGTTTGAAGGCGAAGGAGTTTATAGATATTTATTCAAGAAGATACGCAGTTCAGAGGAGGACCTCTTCTGAATCTCTCTTCCTGGGCTGAAAAAAACAGTGATCTCACCCTCTGTTTCCTGATCTCTCCCTCCGTCCCTCCCTCCGTCACATACCCCTCCTCTTTCCCACTGAATCTTTCCAATTCTCTGTCTCTGACTGAAAGAGAGATAGTGAATGGGGGAGAGAGTGAGAGAGTCAGAAAGGAACAGACATGATTGGTAAGAGAAGTCTGATGTCTGAATCCAACTTTTGAAAATCATATATCTGGTTATGTTCCCTTACAAATGACTCCAAACTTCCAAAAGAACCTGTATAGACAATCCAGTGTGCTCCGTGTGCCAGAAATGATCCTGCTTTAGTTTGTCCTCTTTCTTGTCTCTTTCTTCCATACTCCACTTTCAGCACCACTACCGGTGGACAGCTTCTAACAATGCAGGGCAACGCACACATACTGAGATCTAACACTTGCTCTCTCTCTCTCTCTCTCTCTCTCGCTCTCCCTCCCCTCCCTCTTTCCCTACCCCTTGCACATACACACACAAACCCCCTGCACTGCGCTCACATATGCTTTATGCGTCTCTGTATAATTCCAGTACATGACCTCACTAACAGCCCCTCCATATAGTCTCATATTTTATGTATAGTACTGGTCAAAAGTTTGGACACACCTACTCATTCAAGGGTTTTACATGATTTTCTACATTGTAGAATAATAGTGAAGACATCTAAACTATTACAGTGCCTTGCAAAAGTATTCACTCCCAAAAGTATTCACACATTTTTCCTATTTTGTTGCATTACAACCTGTAATTTCATGTTATGGACATACACAAAATAGTCAAAATTGGTGAAGTGAAATAAAAAAAATGGTCTAAAAAAAATTCAAGAAAATGTCAAACTGAGAAGTGGTGGGTGCTTATCTATTCACCCCCTTTGCTATGAAGCCCCTAAATAAGATCTGGTGCAACCAATTACCTCCAGAAGTTGCATAATTAGTTAAATAATATTCACCTGTGTGCAATCTCGGTGTCACATGATCTGTCACATGATCTCAATATACATATACCTGTTCTGAAAGGCCCCAGAGTCTGCAACACCACTAAGCAAGCGGCACTATGAAGACCAAGGAGCTCTCCAAACAGGTTAGAGACAAAGTTGTGGAGAAGTACAGATCAGGGTTGGGTTATAAAAAAATATCAGAAACTTAGAAAATTCCACGGAGCACCATTAAATCCATTATTAAAAATGGAGAATATAGTACCACAACAAACCTGCCAAGAGAAGGCCGCACACCAAAACTCACAGACCAGGCAAGGAGGGCGTTAATCAGAGAGGCATCAAACAGACCAAAGATAACCCTGAAGGAGTTGCAAAGCTCCACAGCGGAGATTGGAGTATCTGTCCATAGGACCACTTTAAGCTGTACACTCCACAGAGCTGGGCTTTACGGAAGAGTTGCCAGAAATGAGCCATTGCTTAAAGAAAATAATAAGTAAACACATTTGGTGTTCACCAAAAGGCACGTGGGAGACTCCCCAAACAATATGGAAGAAAGTACTCTGGTCAGATGAGACTAAAATGTAGCTTTTTGGCCATCAAGGAAAACGCTATGTCTGATGCAAACCCAACACGTCTCATCACCCCGAGAACACCATCCCCACAGTGAAGATTGGTGGTGGCAGCATCATGCTGTGGGGATGTTTTTCATTGGCAGGGACTGGGAAACTGGTCAGAATTGAAGGAATGATAGATGGCACTAAATACAGGGAAATTCTTGAGGGAAACCTGTTTCAGTCTTCCAGAGTTTTGAGTCTGGGATGGAGGTTCTCCTTCCAGCAGGACAATGACCCTAAGCATACTGCTAAAGCAACACCCGAGTGGTTTAAGGGGAAACATTTAAATGTCTTGGAATGGCCTAGTCAAAGCCCAGACCACAATCCAATTGAGAATCTGTGATGTGACTTAAAGATTGCTGTACACTAGCGGAACACATCCAACTTGAAGGAGCTGGAGCAGTTTTGCCTTGAGACATACCCCAAGAGAATGGCAGCTGTAATTGCTGCAAAAGGTGTCTCTTGACTTTGGGGGGTTGAATAGTTATGCATGCTCAAGTTTAATGTTTTTACGTCTTATTTTTGTTTCACAATAAAAAAATATTTAGCATCTTCAAAGTGGTAGGCATGTTGTGTAAATCAAATTACCATCGTTTGAAGAATCAAGTGTGCCTTGAATTCTAAATAAATCACTGACAGTGTCACCAGCAAAGCACCCCCACACCGTCACACCTCCTCCTCCATGCTTCACAGTGGGAACCACACATGCAGAGATCATCCGTTCACCTACTCTGCGTCTCACAAAGACACAGCGGTTGGAACCAAAAATCTCAAATTTGGACTCATCATCTTTGCAGCAATTCAACCACAAAGGCCTGATTCAGTCTCCTCTGAACAGTTGATATTGAGATGTGTCTGTTACTTGAACTCTGTGAAGCATTTATTTGGGCTGCAATTTCTGAGGCTGGAACTTATCCTCTGCAGAGGTAACTCTGGGTCTTCCTTTCCTGTGGCGGTCCTCATGAGAGCCAGTTTCATCATAGTGCTTGATGGTTTTTGTGACTGCACTTGAAGAAACTTTAAAAGTTCCTAACATTTTCCAGATTGACTGACCTTCATGTCTAAAAGTAAAGATGGACTATCGTTTCTCTTTGCTTATTTGAGCTGTTCTTGTCATAATATGGACTTGGTCTTTTACCAAATAGGGCCATCTTCTGTATACCACCCCTTCCTTGTCACAACACAACTGATAGGCTCAAACGCATTAAGAAGGAAAGAAATTCCACAAATTAACTTTTAACAGGCACACCTTTTAACTGAAACGCATTCCAGGTGACTACCTCATGAAGCTGGTTGAGAGAATGCCAAGATTGTGCAAAGCTGTCAAGGCAAACGGTGGCTTCTTTGAAGAATCTAAAATCTAAATACATTTTGATTTGTTGAACACTTTTTTAGTTACTACATTATTCCATATATGTTATTTCATAGTTTTTATGTCTTTTATTCTGTTATTCTGCAATGCTGAACATTTTAAAAATAAAGAAAAACCCTGGAATGATTAGGTGTGTCCAAACTTTGACTGGTACTGTATATATATTCCATCCAGGGCATTCTCAAAGTCTGTACATAAGCAACAAATGTCATACACACCAAGCCTAACATCTCATTTCACTTTCAATCTGCCCTGTCTGATCAATCAAGCCACCAATCACATCCATACCAGTTCCACTGTCAATTTTTCTATCAGCCAATCATTTATAGTGACAAATTTAGCCTTTTTTCACAGGTCAGATATGAGTGACCATAAAGCGTAAGCTCCGCCTCCTTCTCAATCTCTCCGTTGAGAGCCGGAAGCTTTCCTTCCTAAACAAACACACTTCAGCTATAGGTGAGGAAAAAGCAAGGGACAGGGAGAGGGCTGAGAGAGAGAAGAAGAGGGGGAGAGAGAAAGTGAGAGAGAGTTAGAGAGCATAGAAGAAAGGATGGAGCAGTAATCTTGTAAACTGGAGAGCTTCCATGCCTGTACTATGTACAGATACTTCTTTATTATCCCCAAAGGGAAATAAAACAAAGCAATTGAATGCATTTATTCATAAAACACAGGCTGGGTCTAATAGCATTAGCACATTAGAAAATGGTGGAAAAGCAGATACACAGCGGCATGAAGGAAGGGAGAAGAGGGGGGAACGAAAAATAAATATACAGGAATAGCAAGTTAAAAAGCGAGTGACTGTTGGTTGAGAGAAAGAGCTCAGGAGAGTGGAAGCGTCGATGCCGGTGGTGCTGTATAATGTGTCCAATGCGCCATAAACTCCCATAGTTTATACATGCTCAGGCTGTGGGGCTCGCCAAGAACACAAGATCAACATCTGCATATAGACAGAACTAGCCCTGAGACTCACCTACACTAGTTTACTACCACTGACTCCTGGAGGAGAAGAGGAAGAGGGAGAGGAGAGGAGAGGAGAGGAGAGGAGAGGAGAGGAGAGGAGAGGAGAGGAGAGGAGAGGAGAGGAGAGGAGAGGAGAGGAGAGGAGAGGAGAGGAGAGGACGACAGGGGGGAGAAAGGACGAGGGAAAGTGTTTGGAGGGGCTTATGGTCAGACAGATACAACAGAACAAAATTGGAACATAAGATGGGGGAGAAAAGAATGAAAGGAGATAAAGTAGTAGTGACCATTTAAGCAGAGATGTCATAATGTATTAATTAGAGGAGGGGAGGGTAGAAAAAGAGAGATATGTGGGGGAGCAGTAAGTGGATGAGTGGACGAGAACTGACGAGTAG